>NW_015634093.1:6767-19135 GCF_001515625.1 Sinocyclocheilus rhinocerous
TAATCTCAGACAACTTAATCCAGATATTTGAATCAAATCCGCAAATGCGTTTGAAGAACAAAATTAGCCAGAGATCAGTTCTCACGATTGACATTTGTCAAATCATCGTAGATGTATTAAGCGAGGTCCAAATAACAGACCCCAGATCCTGACCCTATGCTCCAAATACAACACTCACAATACACACAAACAACCAAAACCAACACAAAACTATAAAGGGAAGAATAAACATGGGTTACAGGATCTCGAGTGTCAGGGTTCTGCCCTGGCAGCTTTGTCTGTTTTGTCCTTGTTTAATTTTTCTTTGCTTGTCCTGTGTATGACCACATCGCTTTGTCTTTGTTTATGTTGGCCATGTGCTCCTCTCGTCCTGCCCGCTTGTTTCACATTACCACGCCCCCTCGTTAAGTCCTTGTTTAGTGCTCGTTACTTGATTGTTCTCACCTAGTGTTTGTGTGCTTTCCTCCCTATTTATTGTGCTCATTTTCCTCATGTGTTTGCTGGTTCGTTTTGTGTGTGAGTTAGTGTTTGCTTACCTCGCTAGCTGGTCTTTACTAAATAGAGTCTTTTCCCCTGTCTGTTAAGGTCGGGTATTTATTAGTTAAAGTTTATTTTGTCACTGTTTTTACTCAAGTCTAGTTTCAGGTTTTCCTTTTGTTTGGATCAAATCTTTTGATTTCTCTTGAGTTTGACTTGTTTCATTCAAGTCTTTATTTTTTCCTTTGAGTTGTTATATTTCCTTGACTAGTCTTTCCAGTTATTTCTAGAACTTATTTACCTTACTGATTTGTTTCTTTACTTTTTATTTTACTTTTGTTTGTCAGCTTTGGTTATTTTTCTAGCTCCCCTTTTTCTTGTTTTGTTTGTAGGTCATATTATTCCTGTCTGCCTTTTTGCTCTCGTTTTTATTTATTTATTTATTGGTTACACTTTACTTGAAGGGGTGTGCATAAGACTGACATGACACCTTAATAATCATGACATGACATATGTCATGGATATGAAGGAGGTTTTATGCATGTTTATGACAACTGTCATTAAGTGTCATTCGCTCAGTTATGTCATTTTTAATGCAAATATTACATTATTTGACCTAACCCTAACCTAACCTAACCCCTACCCTTACCCCTAACCATAGCCCATAACAGACATCTCAGACAATGTCATCTTTGCATTAAAAATTACATAACTGAGCGAATGACACTTAATGACAGTTGTCATAAACATGCAAAAAACCTTCATATTCATGAAATATGTCATGTCATGATTATGTAGGTGTCATGTCATGATTATGAAGGTGTCATGTCAGTCTTATGCACACCCCTTCAAGTAAAGTGTAACCAAAATTTTAATTTAGACTTAAATATTGTGTTGGTTGGTGGATTTTTTAACTAGCAGATCCCAAAGAGTACGTGTTAATGGGGTGTTGTCCAATGCATTGTTGTCTTCCACTGGTACCCCACAGGGTTGTGTTTTGTCCCCTCTCTTGTTTTCTTTATATACTGATGATTGTCGGAGTGTTTTTGAGGGGAGACACATTATTAAATTTGCAGATGATTCTGTGATTGTGTCTCTCCTCACTGGCTGCATTTACATGCACAATTTTTGGTTCAATCGGACTGAATTCATTCATTGGGTTGATGTGCACGTTTATGTGTGCGCGTTTATATGTCATAAGCTTCAAATCGGAATAGTTTTTTTACTATTACATGCACACACTGCACAAATATAGAGTTTCTCACTGTTTGCACATAATAACCACTCTCCTACACGGTTTCTTTATTTCTTTTTAACAGCAGAATTAATATTTATCCATTTATCTAATCCATCATTGCACATGCGCAGTCCTTTCAGTTTCGGGGTTCATTCCGATCGAGTGTTTACATGCACTCTCCATCATATTAGAAAAGGAATAAACCACCCCCTTCGGTCCGATCGAAATTTTCCGATCGAGCTCAGTCGGATCGATTAAGGTGTTAACATCCTTCAATCCGATTACAAATTGATTATTTGGTTGCATGTAAACGTAGCGAGTGTCTTTTCAGTCCGATTGAGCCGTCAGTCCGATTACAAACGGATTATTTGGTTGCATGTAAACGTAGCTAGTAAACGTAGCCACTGAGTCAGATGGGAGTCATGGTCCAGTGGTAGATCATTTTATTCAATGGTGTGATGCTTCATTTTTAAACATTAATGCTTCTAAAACAAAAAGAGATGTTCATTGACTTCCGTAAGAAGAACTTTGTACCTGTGCTGCCTGCCGTCATTAAGGGACATCAGGTAGAAGTGGTCAGTGAGTACAAATATTTAGGCACTGTGTTTGATGATAAATTGAGGCACACTGATATGATTCGAGGGAAAGCTCTTCAACGTATGTATTTTCTGAGGAAACTTCGAACTTTTCATGTGGATGTTTCTTTTATGAAGATGTTTTACACTTGTTTTATTGAATATATTTTAAGTTTTTCTATTATTTGTTGGTATGGCAATTTGAATATAAAGAACAGGGGTAAGTTGAACAGTATAGTTAAAATGGACAGTAAGATAGTGGGGACTGATTTAAGGACTATCACACAAATTTATGAATATAAGGTGACTAAGAAGGGCCAGTTAGTCCTTTCTGATGTCACCCATTCATTGTGTAATGAATTTCAACCGCTTCCTTCTGGCCGGAGATTTAAACTCCCTTTGTGCAAATCAAACAGATACAAGGATTGCTTTGTACCTGCTGCAATCATGTTTTTAAATGACTTATTATAAATATGTTTTATGTGTGTAGTGTTGCTGCTGTATGTGCATGTATACTGTTGTCTACATAAAGAATTGCCTTTTAAGGACAATAAAGTTAAGTAAGTATATATTGCATACTATAAGGGGCAATATCTGCACCCTGCAATTGATTTCCAATGGCATTTTTATGATAATGATTATTAATGTCAAATAAAGCCAAGTATATACAAATGTTGCATTCATGTGGCATTTTCACAAACATGCTTGTAGAAAATGGCACATAATTATTTACAGCAGATTCCCGATTAGTAAACGAGCCCAAACTCACTATAATCTGTCAATTAGATATAAAGATATCCCTCATGGAGTTTTAACACATAAAACCCCACAGGCACACATGTAGCAAAGTAAAAACAAATGTAGCTTTCATGTGGCTTTTACACTTCTAACTTCATAAAACATGCACAGATCGTAGAAAATGGCACATCATTACTTACGGTGGATGCTCCCAATTGAAATGAGTCCAAAATCAACATAAACCATTGCGTTGATCACGAGATATACCTCATGGAGTGATGTAACATGCTTCTTGGCTAAAGACATGTCTCTCATCTTTCTGGAATGCAGTTGTGTTATCCAATGTTACCGGAACCATCCATGCTTGTTTTCCAACATTGTTGCAAATATTTTGGAAGCTCTACCAATCGTATATTAGAGTCAGGTCTAGCAACACCAGACACACCTTTATATTTGGGCAAGGCGACGAACCAATGGGGTGGTGCATGCAGATGCACTGCACTTTGATTATGTGATGCTATCACCACAAAATTTGATTCTGATGCGGCTCACATGTAGGGGAACTTCACCAAAAAATTATTTTCCTCCCACCAAAAAATTATTTTCCTCCTACCTAGTTTCCTTCATGAGTTATTGCATGCCAAATAAGATAAATGCATACAATATATAATTTATTTACAAAACAAATATAATTTCCCTTGAGCACACTTTTTTCTTTGAAAAATGAGCAGTTTCTCAGTATAAGAAGGTCCAAATGTAATGAAAATGTATTTTCTAAAAAAAAAAAAAAACAGCTAGCATTGTTTCTAGCAAACAATACCTACCTTTTGACTCTCCTTGCTATAGTTAGGAGTTATGAGTCTTTACTTTTGTGTATGCAACTTAAAATATTTCTATATAAATTGTTTTTTTTTCCCCTTTTAGAAAATGACCAATTATTTTGCTAGATAAGACCCTTAACCCTCTGCTAGGATCGTGTAGAGCCCTTTGAATCTGCATTGAAACTGCAATTTGGACCTTCAACCCGTTGGCCACCATTAAAGTCCACTATATGGAGAAAAATCCTGGAAGGTTTTCCCCCAAAACCTTCATTTCTTTTCAACTGAAGAAAGAAAGACATGAACATCTTGGATGACATGGTGGTGAGTAAATTATCAGGAAATTTTTATTCTGGAAGAGAACTAATCCTTTAAGGCTAGAGTCTGGGCCTGGTCATGAGAGCAGACATTAACTGTTTTCACTCTTCTCTGTGTCAGTGGCAGAGGCGGACAAAGTACTCAACTCCATTACTTGAGTGAAAGTACAGATACTGCTGGTCAAACATTACTCCATTACAAGTACTCCATATATAGCATGTTCTGAACCCTAAACACGTTTTGTCACAAAAGCCGTATTGTCCACTGTCAAGGCATCGCGAGTTCACGTTTTACAGCAGAAACCGAAAAGCACCCTTGTTGTTTGTGAACACAACCCGACAAGTCAGTTTAGCAAATCAGCACGCAGTATTCAGGTCAGGTGACAGGCCTGCTAGTCACTTCGAAAAGACGTGCTAGCTGAGAGGAGTTTCGTCTATGGCCGCGTTTACACTGCATGGTTCACATGACCCAATTTCGATTTTTTTTCTCCCATGTGGCACAGATCGAATGTGTAAGCAGGAAAAAAGCACATGGATTCTAAATACAGTATTTTCAGACTGGTTTAGAATGCTTTAAGGGTTGCGGACGAAATAGCTCAACATGAGAGCCAACACAAACGCAATGATATGTGAAATAAAAACGCCATCATGTTTTAAGGAAGAGTGACTTGATTATGTGGTGGAAATAGTAGATGATGGGCACAGAATGGTAACAAAACTTACACACAGGTGTAGTAGTGTGCAAACTCTACTACATGGGGATGTTTGGATAACTATACAAGAATTCACGTTCACATTTTTTGAAAATATTTATTTAAAATATGTTTTTTTATATTATATTATATTATATTATAATAACCAATTGACCTCAAAAAGGGAATTCATGAGCAAAAACTGCTTCATATTATATTATATTATATTAAAGAATTGAACTCTTCTGTGTGACATTTTTAGATGATTTTTTAATAGAAGTTCTTCGTGAGTAGCACCGTAAAAAAAATGTCTTGGGTAACCTAAAATGTGCATCATTTAGTTACATCAAGGGTCAAATCAAATATAAATAGGACATTAAAGTTAAAAGTTACAGACTTTTTTTGTGTGTGCGGTGTACAGGTCTGGTATGAAGAATGTTTTTGCTCAGATGGCCGAAATGTCCGTCCAATAGAGAAAAGTTTCACTCAGCAAAAAATAAATAAATCAATCAATACATGTGACCTGTGGTGGCAAAATGAGTCGGAATGCGCACAGGCTAATTTTGAGCTACACGCAAAAAAGTGAAAAATGTCAATTTTAGTCAGATTTTAGGTTTTCACAAGAATTAGTTCATTAAGCCCTCGTCTAGCAATCCCAATGCTCCAAACAGTAATTGAACACCTAAAATTATCTTTATTTGTACGTTTTCTGAGAGAAGTACCTTTTCTCCAATCGCTTCTCACGCTGACTGTCATCCGAAGCGCTTTATGTCATCATAAAGGCGATTTCGCTGGTGCGCGATCCCGATAAATATACACAGAATTACAGTATTTAAGTATTCACGCAAACATAACCTGTTATGTCTTAAGTGAACATTTGGGGAACTTTCGGGGAAAAACATCTGATGTGTAACATTATTTTAGATCCGTGCATTACAGTAGGTCTTAATATATAGGCCGTCTGTCTCATTAATGTTTTATATTGTGATTATTAATGTAGTAATTATTACTAAGAAAAGAAGTGGAGGAAAAGATGCAATGTTTCTAGGTGATTTTGCTTTGGACCCTTCAGAAAATTTTAACTTGATTTTTCTCAGAATTGACTTTGCTGACTCTATCGACTTCAAACAGGTGTAGCTCAGTTATTTTTAATAATTCTTTTTTGAAAATTTGATCATTGTGATTCATTTTGCCAGAACAGGTCACAAATAAAAAAATAGAGGGAACACCATAGCTAACCCCCTTTAACATCACCTAATTCATCTATAACGGCCCATCCCCACTCCAGCCATCCCAGCAGCACCCCGCTCCTGCAGGAGCCTTACCTAATTCCCACACTGCTTTTCCATATTTACCCACTGCCGCAGCAATCCCCGCTCCCGCAGGAGCCTTTGTCTGTATTTTACACTGCAGTTCCCGCTCCCACAGGAGCCTTCCCTAAATTCCCACACTGCCGCAGCAGTGCCCGCTCCCGCAGGAGCTTTTCCATATTTCCCCACTGCCACAGCAGTGCCCGCTCGGACCCCTCTCCCCGGACAGGGGGAGTACCCCGGGCTCGAGAGTAATTACCGAGCTCGGAGCCCTCTCCACGGACAGCACGCCAAATACGCATAACCTTTTCCAGCACGGGGAGGAGCACTCGGGGGGAGCACTCTGGGTCTGGGCTAAAAACCGAGCTTGGACCCCTCTTTCCGGATAGGAGGAGTACCCCGGGCTCCAGAGTAATTACCGCCCTCTCCCACAGACAGCACGCCAAATACGCATAACCTTTACTCAGTTCATTATATGTAAGTGTGAACTCGTGAATTATCAGTCATGTTTCATTCAAATTAATTTTCATTGACTTTTTAGTTTGTTTCTAGTCAGTTTCCTTTGTTCTAGTTCCTACCAATCTTTAGTTGTCATGGTTACTGAGTTAATGGTGTCATTCTGTTCATGTGTGCTTCGTTAATTAAACTTGTTTGCTCTGTGTATTTAAGTTCCTCTTGTTTCAGTTCAGTTTGTCCTGTCTTTCAGGCCTCATTCATAATAATAATAATACATTACATTTATATAGCACTTTTCTAAGCACTCAAAGCACTTTACACCTCTACTCTTTTCGAAAGGCATCTTGGAATTTTTAATGACCACAGAGAGTCAGGACCTCAGTTTAATGTCTAATCCGAAGAACGGTGCTTTTTACAGTATAGTGTCCCCATCACTATACTGGGGCGCTAGGACCCACACAGACCACAGGGTGAGCACCCCCTGCTGGTCTCACTAACACCTCTTCCAGCAGCAACCTAGTTTTCCCAGGAGGTCTCCCATCCAGGTACTAAACAGGCTCAACCCTGCTTACCTTCAGTGGGCAACCAGTCTTGGGCTGCAGGGTGATATGGCTGCCGACAGATTGGATACTCCCCTGTTAATGTGAGTTGGATGTCAAATGTTTTTTTCTGCGACGGCGTTTTAGTGCCACGTTAAAAAATTTAAAAAATCTAAGATTATAAGATTAAAGTCGAAATATTTTGAGAAAAAGTCAAAATTACGAGAATAAAGTGAAAATATTTAGAGAAAAGAAGTAAAAATTACGAGAATAAATTTGAAGCAATATGAGAATAAAGTTGAAATATTTTGTGAATAAAGTCAAAATGACAAGAATAAAGTCAAAATGAATTAACTGGATTAACAGCACCAGGAGAAATTCTGGTGGTCTGGCAACTGATTTGAATATATGTGGGATTATTAGCAGAAATCATACCATGTGTCATATACTCACAGGGACTGTAGGCCTATGCTTTGAAATAATATTTAAAACTATTTTAATCTCTTAGTCTTAGATTTTGTTTATTTTATTACAATTTTTTTATTTATTTTTAATATGGCACTATAACGCCATTGTGAAACATCTCGCAGTACAGATATATCTATTACAAATTAAACATCTCTAGTTGACAAGCAGAGTATTAATTTTGTTCATTTGTGTTAAATAAAAGGCGATCTGGTGCTGAAATGTGTTGCTTTTAAAATCATGCTGAGTGCTCGTTGCCGCTGTCATCAGTGCCGGTGTTGTGCTGAATTTTGCACCCTTGCCAGATTATGCACCCCCTATAGTATTCATAGGTTTAGGAGTAGGTGTGAGGGAGGGGTTAGGATTAGGGGTGGGGGTAGGATTAGGCAATCAGGTAGTGACTTCAACGAGGGGGTGCATAATCTGGCAGGAGTGCAAAATTCGGCACAACACCAGCATCTAGTGCACAGATGAGCTCTTCAATCTATTGCTAACTGTTGTGGAGACTATATTCGTTCTGGTGAAATCACGAAATAAAATGCACACAAATATGTCCCTGCTCTTGATATATCATCACTGATGAACACATTTGGTTTTAATGAAGAAAAAAACTATAAAAGGGCGGATTAGAGCCCAGACCCACTAATTTAGCAATTACAAAGCAATTAGGCTACTTGGTTTTGTTTGAGTTACCTGCTGGAGTTATCTACTTTGGCTAAAAAACTAACTTTTAATATATAAAAACTATTAAAATTTTTCAATTTCAATGAACTAATTTTGTAATTTTCTTTAATTTTATAAGTTAACTGTATTTTTTTTAAAATGATTTCTTAATCAAAACAACCCAACTGCAGTACTATTGATATTACTTTGGCATGCACAATAAAAAAAAAACATGATTTATGAAAATTTATAAAATTATAGAGGGCGAGGAGTTATCTGTTTTTGCAAATGAACTGTTCATATATATATATATATATATATCTATATCTCAGAGATCCAGACTGCAACTAAATGGTCGCATTTTGCGACCATTTTTTCTGCCGGTGCGAGTAATTTTTGTGAGCGGCACTGGCGCGACCGCGCTGTTCAACTTTTAAGCACTGCCATTTCTGTTGCATATGAGAAATATCAAACGGCAAATGAAACGAAATCGAAACTAAATCGCGCTACTCGTTTGAGCTGCTCAGCGCTAACTGCGATGCAAACAAACTTGTCCAAGCTCAGAACAGCTTTACTTGGGAGCCAAAGTTGAGTTCGCGACACTGTTACAGCACAGCGCTGTGAGATCCAGTGAGAAGCGTTTGAATTCACCGCAGAATGAATAAAGATTGCTGCGAGATCTAATGAAAAGCATTAAAATTCTGCACAGAAATCTCTGTTATAAACCGATCAAACTGCGCTGACATAGAAAACCAGTAACGCTAACTATAACAATGGTGTCATTCATTTCAGGGTTTGTATAACCTTTTTGAGAGAGAAATTCAAGCAGTTTTCAGCTACTTTCAAACATTTCACACAAATGTTTCCAGCCATTTAAAGCTCCAAAATGATCCAATTTGAATGTTATTTTTAATGGGATGACCAAAATATACTGTGGTGAACAAACGCTTGTGTAAAAAAAAATAAAATAAAAAAAAATAAAAGATCACCATTGTGACCTATAGATAACAGCAGAGGAGCACTTATGGGCTTATTAGTCATTCATATATAGTTTTTCCGTTATATTTTATTGTACTTTCACTTGAACAGTTTTTGGATACTCTACACACCTCTGGTGTCTCTGCATAACATTTGGAAAGTGTGTCTGATGATTATTCTTTAATAAGGTCCCTGATTATTTCTTGTCTGGCAGTCTGACTTTACAGTCTGTAAATGCGGACCACAGAAGAAAAAAATCGAATGATGAACAATTTCATGGCACATTAATAAATCTCTGCACGTGTCTCATGACCTCCTTCAGAGTCTGACATATTGGTTAGAGTGAGTCAGGAGGGACTAAACACTTCTGACATTAAAACAGTTTTGTCCTCTTCAAACAGCTTCTGATTTACCTTTAAATTACTGTCATATCAAAGAAAAGATGTGTCATGACTTGGAGCGATTACAATGTTACTGTGTCACAACAAAACATTCAGTTCATTCAGTTTAATCTCCAATCACATAAATTAATACTCACAGAGCTTTTCTGCAGTTCACCACGGCTGGTATCAGTCTCCTTCTACCTTCATCAGATGTGTTGTATTTCTTCAGATCAAACTCATCCAGCACCTTCTCTGATATCTGCATCATGTAGGCTATTGTTGAGCAGTGAGCAGGAGAGAGTTTATTCACTGAGTGATGTGCTGATTTCACAAACTCCTGAATCTCTCTGTACAGAGTCTGATCCCTCATTTCCAGCAAACAGAGTAACAGATTGATGCATCTGTCAGCTAAGAGATGTACATTAGCCTTAATTTGGTCTTTAATGTACCGTGTTGTTATGCTGATGTTATACGACATGTTCACTGTGTATGTCAGTAGATCCTGTAAGAGCCTCTGATTGGATGCCAGTGAGAGGCCCAGCAGGAACCGCAGGAAAAGATCCAGCTGTCCATTCTTACTCTGTAAGCATTGATCAACTGCTGATGTCAGTAATTTATACAGAGACTGTTCTGAAATCTTGCACATAACTTCTACACCAAGAAACAAAATCAGTGGTTTATAATTCTTGACTAGATAAGAGTAAAACACAAAGAAAGCAGCTAGAAACTCCTGAAAGCTCAGATGTATGAAGCAGTAGACTTTTCTTTGATGAATCACAGATTCCTCCTTAAAGATCTCAGTGCAAATTCCAGAATATACTGCAGCATCAGTAATGTCTATGCCGCTGTCAATCAGGTCCTCCTCATAGAACAACACATTGCCCTTCATCAGCTGTTTGAAAGCCAGTTCAGCAAGTTTCTATTCACATCACAAACTTTCCATCTGTGTGAAAACAGTGTGATTCTGCTTTCATCCAGACCATCAAAGATGAACACAACTTTACACTCCTCATAAATCTTTGAGTCTAGATCTCGAAGTTCAGGATGAAAGTCCAGCAGAAGTCTGTGAAGACTGTACTTGTGATATAAAATTAAGTTCAGCTCTCGAAATGGAAGCACAAACATGAAATCTACATCCTGATTGGCTTTTCCCTCTGTCCAGTCCAGAATAAACTTCTGCACAGAGACGGTTTTTCCAATTCCAGCAATGCCTTTAGTAAGAACAGTCTTGATTTTGTCTTCCTCCTCACATCCTGGTTCATGTAAGGGTTTAAAGATGTCATTGCAGCAGATTGAAGTGTCTCGTGAGTGTTGTGTTCTGGGTGTTTTCTCCAAATGTAAAACCTCATGTTCGTCATTCACTCCTTCACTCTCTCCCTCTATGATGTAGAGGTGTGTGTAGATCCTGTTCAGGAGGGTTTGATTTTTTTGTAATCTGATTCCCTCAAATAAGCTCTCATACTTGTTCTTCATGCTGGTTTTGTGTTGGTCTTTGACTCGTTGGTAATGTCTATGCCGCTGTCAATCAGGTCCTCCTCATAGAACAACACATTGCCCTTCATCAGCTGTTTGAAAGCCAGTTCAGCAAGTTTCACAATCACATCTCTGCTGGACGTCAAGAGTTTCTCTGGATCTCTCTCATCATACTTCTGACTCTTCATGTTGATCTGAGTCAGCAGGAAGTGGATGTACATTTCAGTCAGAGTCTGAGGAATTTTTGCACTTGAATCTTGTTTCAGGAGGTTTTGAAGCACAGTGGCTGTGATCCAGCAGAAGACGGGTATGTGACACATGATGTGGAGGCTTCTTGATCTTCTAATGTGTGAGATGATTCTGCTGGCTTGATGCTCATCACTGATTCTCTTTCTGAAATACTCCTCCTGAGGCTCATTGAATCAGATCTTCTTCCAGGAGCTTCTGAAGCACAGTGGATGAGATCCAGCAGAAGACGGGGATGTGACACATGATGTGGAGGCTTCTTGATCTTTTAATGTGTGAGATGATTCTGCTGGCTTGATGCTCATCACTGATTCTCTTCCGGAAATATTCCTCCTTCTGAGGATCATTGAATCCCTGAATTTCTGTCACACGGTTGATGTATATTGAGGGGATCTGATTGGCTGCTGCTGGTCTAGAGGTGATCCAGATGAGAGCAGAGGGAAGCAGCTCTCCTCTGATGAGGTTTGACATCAACACACCCACTGATGAAGACTCATTCACATCACAAACCTTCTCATCATCTGAAAACATCAGTGTAATTCTGCTTTCATCCAGACCATCAAAGATGAACACAACTTTACACTCCTCATAAATCTGTGAGTCCAGATCTTGAAGTTCAGGATGAAAGTCCAGCAGAAGTCTGTGAAGACTGTACTGGTGATCTTTAATCAAGTTCAGCTCTCGAAATGGAAGCACAAACATGAAATCTACATCCTGATTGGCTTTTCCCTCGGCCAAGTCCAGAATGAACTTCTGCACAGAGTTTTTCCGATTCCAGCGATGCCTTTAGTAAGAACAGTCTTGATCTGCTCTTTCTCCTCAGATCCTGCTTCAGCTGAGGCTTTAAAGATGTCATTGCAGTCAATTGGAGTGTCTTGTGACTGTTTTGTTCTGGCTGTTGTCTCCATCTGTAAAACCTCATGTTCTTCATTCATTCCTTCACTCTCTCCTTCTATGATGTAGAGCTGTGTGTAGATCCTGTTCAGGAGGCTTTCATTCTC
>NW_015634093.1:19349-28867 GCF_001515625.1 Sinocyclocheilus rhinocerous
GAAACAGCGGGATGAACAGAAAAAAAAAAAAAACCAGTGAAAAAGCATTAAAATAGAGATAATCATTCAAATTTCCCAGCACATCAAACTCTGAGCCTTAATTTGAAATGACACCACATTCACAAAGAAATGTCAGTTTACTTTCATATGTTTACATGTTAGATTAGTTTTATGTTTACTCACTTAAGGTCAAAGGTCACTGCTGCATCACTGAAATTAAGGGGGTTCATCATGGATGTGTCACTTTTCATAGACACACAGCTGGGTTCTGGAGATGCTGCTTCATGTGTGTGAACATCCTCCTCCTCTCTCTTCCCATAGAGATTTATTTTATAGGCAATGCTTTACAAATAGATAATGAATTATGAATTAATATAACCTAACTCTATCTGAGTGTCTGAATCCATTGTCTTCTTTAAGAGACATCTTTCAAAAACATTTTTGCCAGTGTACATACCTATAAACGACTCACACATATAAGCTCCACATGCATACACACGTATGACATTCTAGGACACACATTCTTTATATCTGTATATATACATAATTCAATTCAATGCAATTCACATTTATTTATAGAGTGATTTTCAAAATACATATTATTTTAAAGCAGCTGAAAATGATGATAAAATATTTCAATGATAAAATGTCATTGGACCCTAATGAACATGGAATCTGTGATTATTCGCATCTTAGTGTTGTGCCCATAAAAGGGTTTCAAGGAGGTGTTAAATATTACACTGAGGATTCATAAACAGTCTAATATTCGAACAAAATCCAAAATTGTAACATTTCTACTTCACCATTCTTTTTCTATGAACCCCTTAAACTCAACATACTGTTTGAAATAAAATTTACTTTATTGTTCCTAATAGGGAAATTTTACTTAATAGCCAACTTCTCAACATCACCCGATACTCCTAAATATATATATATATAAAAAAATAGCATACACACAATAACCATATACATCTGTACACACCCAAACAGATATCAAAGCAATTAAAAAATAAATAAATAAAAAAAACAGAGAAAAGTAAGAAAGGCAACACTAATCCAGATTTAATTTTCACCGGCACAAATGAATTCTTGAACCTTTTCAATTTACAGCGAGGAATTCTGGTAACATTTTAGATTAGGGAACACATATTTACTATAACTAAGAGTTCCCTATTAGGGGTGTAAATCGGATGGTTCGTCACGATACTATACGATATTGATTCTCAAACCCAGCGATACGATATTTGCCGATACTTAAAAAAATTCTATGATACGATTTCGATATGATTCGATACAGGAGAATATTGATCGATATATCGATATTATTATATTATATACCTATTTTAAACAACCATCTACCTTTTTATTAACTGACAAATGCAACCAAAACATATAACATGAACATTTATCTTAAATTTTCACATCCTGTTCCTCAATTGGGACATTCACAACAAAAATAGGCCTACACTTTTTTTAAATAATAGAGAAAAATAAATAATTACTAGATCTAAAATAAATTTTCAGGTACAGAAATGTAATAATCAAATGTAAAATAACACTGCATAGTCTTCACTGTATAGATTAAATATAGATTAATCCTTATAAAAGTTGTTCAGTCAAAGTCAGTGAGATTTTTTTTCTTTAACAGAAGTTTTCTGTTAGTCTACTTTCACCTTAAGAAAGAAAGCACGGATCCAATATACTGATACACATGCGTTTTCTTTCTCAACTGTTTACATTAAGACATAGGCCTAACCGACTGCATTTACTAGGATATTCGCCAAGGCAACATGTTGATGTAATTTGGTCTGTATTTGTTCATCCATGCACAAAAAAGTGGAAGAGAGCTCAATTAGGTATTAGCGCGCTGTTGATGCGGCTGTCTGCATGCGTGCGCTTTGGATGTGTGCGTGTTACTGCGTGTTATTCCGTCAAGGCGTCAACTATCCCGGGCATCTTTTACGCTCGCCCTTCAGGCAGTCTTATCATCCCGACATGTGATTTTGAACGAGAATGCACGCGTTGGCGGTGATGCATAGACAGACATTGGTGAAAATGTGGACAGTGTCAAAATAAGTTGCCTATTTATATTACAGATATCGATATTTTACGTGTGGCATCGATACATCGTATCGTTAGACATTTAATCGATGTATCGATCCATATCGATGGATCGTTACACCCCTATTTCCTATCTGTCGGTCACTACGAGTTATGTTGTGATGACATTAGGGGTCTAACTTGGGAACCCCAAATTGTTGAATAAAGTCGTTATTAAAAAGTATTCTCATAACTTTGTAAAATTACAGTTGAACTACTGATGTCACATGGATTATTTTAACGATGATCGTGATAGGATCCTTGCTGTCTATGGAGGGTCAGAGAGTTCTCGGAATTCATCAAAAAAATCTTAATTTGTGTTCCGAAGATGAACGGAGGTCTTACGGGTTTAGAACGACACGAGGGTGACTAATTAATGACAGAATTTTCATTTTTGGGTGAACTAACCCTTTAAAACTGATGCTACAAACTGGAATTTGTGCTCTGCTTCTGTGAACAGTAAAACAATTTGGCCATTTATAATTATTGAGGGAACTTGTTTCCCTAAATGTCTATAGTGGTCACGGCCCTGTTTTTTCATTCAACGGGATCATTGTACTATACAAATGTTCTGTATTCTTTTATCTCTATACAAGGTCTGAAATCAGTCTCTAAGCACTCTTTGATAAATGAGAGTGGGAAGACACATACTCTAAAATGAGTTCTCCATCTGCTGGATCAAGCAGTGATCAACCCAGGGAGAATCCTTCCTCTGCATTCAGTGATGCAACAGTGATCTCTGACCCCAGGTAACACTTTAGGCCTTGAACTTGTTATAATAAAAAAATAAATAAAATAAAAAACATCTACCTACTGCTCATGTGTCCCTAATAGCAATTTAATGATATCAAATGTAACATTTATTGTAACTTTCACATTTTTATAGGACTGAAGCTAAAAATATACAAATTGTGTTTCTTCGGTCTCTTTATTTTTGTAAAAAATATAAAATAAAAATAAAATGTAATTTAGAAGTGGTTTTTAACTAAAACCACAATTTTATTGTTTTAGTCCTTAACATGTCAGATGGTAATCAGCAAGAAATGCTTTTTCTCAATTGTCTCCCTATTTTTTCCAAATATATTAATGTGACAAGGTGTGACGGGGTTGAAGACTAACACATTTGAAGGGATACATTGCCATCAAAATTTTAAATTTTGGTTTTGTTTCTCGCATATTTTCCCCCTATTTCTGGGTCATAGCCAAAACTGTCTTTCTGCTGCAAATGTGGGTGTAATTTCTGATGTATGATGCTTGTCAAAGTTTAAGTGGACATATTACATCAAAAATTATATTTATTGCAAAAATATGACTTGTCATGATTTTGGTAAGTATATATATATTTACTGAAACCATGACTATTTTATATTTTAAATGTAAATGATTTTAAATTAAAATGATTATTAAATTAAGTAAATAACTCAACCCTGTAACGATGAGAAAAAATGTGCGTGTGTGTGTTTGTGTGTGTGTATACACACGTGTGGTTGTGGTTTTCACTCAAAATGGCCACTGCTTTTTATGTAGTGTAGAAGAGTAGACCATATATGTGACCCCAGACAACAAAACCAGTCATAAGGCTCAATTTGTTAAAATTGAGATTTATACATCATCTGAATTCTGAATAAAGCTTTCCATTGATGTAAGGTTTGTTAGGATAGTACAATATTTGAGATACAACTATTTGAAAGTCTGAAATCTGAGGGTGAAAAAAAAAAATCAAAATATTGAGAAAATCGCCTTTAAAGTTGTCCAAATGAAGTTCTTAGCAATGCACATTACTAATCAAAAATTAAGTTTTGATATATTTACAGTAAGAAATTTACAAAGTATCTTCGTGGAACATGATTTTTACTTAATATCCTAATGATTTTTGGCATAAAAGAAAAATCAATAATTTTGACCCATACAATGTATTGTTGGCTATTGCAACAAATATACCTGTGCTACTTATGACTGGTTTTGTGCTCCAGGGTCATATATGGCAGCAATAAAAAACATTGTAAATACTTATGGATTAAAATAAAATGTTTAAAAAATAATCATTTTCCATCTTAATTTTATGTGACAGGGTTGAGTTGTTAAGTCTGACAGTTCCCTCCCTGACTATAATACGCCTCAAAAATATGAATGAAAACTATGATACTACTAATCATTTTCCAAACTAAATCATTATGGGCATGGAATGGTTAGTGTGATGGGTTGAGTTCAGACTGAAGGGCCTAAACTTTAAAGTAGTTTTTTTTAATAAAATATCTTGCATTGTTTAAGAAAAAAAAACACAAAATTCAAACTCAGTGAAGTGCCTCAGAGACATGACCAAATGTTTGCTTTAAGATAGATTTATGACATTATTTTATGCTAAAAAAAAATGTAATGCAATAAATATTTTATATATTATCATGGGCATACCAAAATATTGTGAAAAGCTTCTAACAAGTCATTTTGGTGAACCACCACTTTAGAAACTCTAGGGGACTGAAATATTACTGAATCCTAGGAATGACCCTTACATGATGAACATATTTAATTTAGGCTTTTGGTAGAACCTTTTGGATCTTCAAAGTTTTTAAGATGTGAACTTTGAATGGAGGGACACAATTTATTCAGTTTTCATTAAAAATATCTTAGTTGGTTTTCAAAGATGAATGAAAGTCTTCTTAATTTTTGTAATGATGCAAGGGTGTGTAAATTATGTTTTATTTATTTTTTTTATTATTAATTAATCCTGCAAACTAAAATGTTGTTTAATTTTTCTTTTGTCAGTACCAGCAGGAGGATGAGAATGAGATCAGTATCTCCAAAACCCAGTGGTGTGTCAGTGAAGAGTAGAAAATTAATGGATCAACCTCTTAGATTCAGTGATGAATCAGTGACTTTTGTGCCTCTGTTATTATAAACATTTGCTTGCTAATTTACTGTAGTGCATCCCAGATTTAATAAACTTTACAAAATATGTAACGTGCAGTGCATAGGTGCAAATTTCTTATGGTCTCCAGCTGTCCTTGTAACCACTGTCATTGACGTTTTTGCTGCCCTTTTCTTTTTCATGTGCTAATCAGATCTCTACCATCCTCTACATCCCACTATCATGCTCACATCAGGCAGGACAAACCTGAAACAGTACTGCAGACACACGTACTGGAGACTGGAGAACTGCAGAGTATCAAAGACCAGCACAAAACCAGCATGAAGAAAAATTACGAGAGACTATTTGAGGGAACCAGACTCCAAAAGAATGAAACCCTCCTGAACAGGATCTACACACAGCTCTACATCATAGAGGGAGAGAGATATTGTGTTGATTGTCACCATTATTGAGGTTCATACGCAGGTTCTTGATGTCTGTGAGTTTACATGCTCTTGTGCAAGTAATTTCTACATAATGACTTTAAAAACTTTCAAAATATCAAAGCAGGACAGGATTTTATGCAGTAGTATTCTAGAATCATGACTTAGACTTACTTTATCATTGTCTGAATACAAAGAAATTTAGAGTGGCAGTTCTCATAGCAGTAAACATTAAGCACATGATTGAAGCATACACCTTGAGTAACATAAAAACCTTTAGAAGTATATTGCACATTAGAATAACATTATAAAATATGAAAATACATGTATTACATGTCCTTTCACCATCATTAATTACTGTTAAAATTGTCCATAATTATTATGGAAAAGTAAAAGTAGTAATAGGAGGTGTCAGGACAGATACAGCTTTTGCAAAAAAAAAACTGTTCTGTAACCTATTTGTCCTGGATCTAAAAGCCCTGTACCTCTTCCCAAAGGGTGAAGGGACAAACATTCTGTATCCTGGATGAGTGTGATCCATAATGATGCTGCTGGCCTTTGTGCGTAATCGACTGGCATATACAGTATCCAGGCTCGGGAGCTCAGTGCTTATTTTCCGCTGTGCAGTTTTAACCACACAACACAGTTCTTTGTGATTTTTCCCAGTGCAACTTGCATACACAGTAATCCCATAGGCCAGTACACTCTGTATAATACAATGAAAAAAATTCACTAGGATCTGTGTGGACACATAATAGTAATGATCACATAATAATGTGAAATGCATACACAGAAAATATACACAACAGATTAGTCAATGAATCAAGCCACTATATGATGACTGAACCATCATCAAGTAAAACTTCCCCCGATCAGATTTTCTCTAGCAGTTTTTGCTATTACAGACATGCCTTAAAAACACACAGTTACAGCAGCCAGAAAAAAACTATTATTAAAAAGTCAAGGGTCAAGAGCCCAACTGAAGCAAAAGCGTATCTCCACAACGGTGACTTCGAACTTTATTATTTTCAATAAAACATCAACATCTAAACCACTGTTAATTCTCAATAAGAAGTTTTATATGAAATAAATAAAGTCAGACTGGATTGTAATAAGTGAAGATGCTGAGATCTAGAGAGATCTGTTTGTGTTTCATGTTCTGTTGGGATTTAAAGGGTTTTGGTGTCTGTTTTGTGGGTCACCATTGTGCTGGAGAGTAGAGTCTGTGCTTCAGTCCAGGAGAAGACCAAAAAATATTGATGTTATACTGCATGTTGCTTTATTTAAAGGCAATAACTGTGTAATTGCTGATGCAGTGATACAGTAGTTACATTAGCTCATACACGTGTGCTGTTGCTAGCTAATGGTTGACTACAAGAGATTTATGTTTTACATAAATTATGTTATGTTTCACAATAATAACCCAGAAAATATATGTAAAGTAACAGTGTTTGTTTGTAAAACATTTAAGAAAAAATTTGAATATTTTGCCTTAATTTTTCTTTAATTATTTCCATTAATGATAAACATTTGGCACCCTGTGCTGCCATGCATTTCACTGTTTATTTATGTCTATTTATTTACAGTGTATAACTTTGCATGCCATCACTCTGAGATATTCCCCTCTAGGCTGAGCCTTCAACATTAGTATAACGAAGTGTAAAGAGATTTTTACAATTTGCACGCATTGTTTTTTGTGAGTCTAATCAGGCTTTATGGCTTTTCATACTGCACTGTGCCCTGGGTTACTGTAATTCTAAACCCTGTGATTGGTGATTGGGGTGGGGTTTGCAGAACTTCGCACAATGGTTTTGAGAAGCAGCATTATAATGCATTATAACTGTACCAAATCCTTGTTAATGTACTACATAAAGTCTGTAAGATTGTACATTTTACATCCTAGTCTACATTTTAATATTAGAAACAGTACTAATAGTATTAGTTAGATGCCAGATATACTGTATTATGTATTTTTTAAGCTATGATTTTTAGAATATAGATCACGATTCTCCCATGATTCTGAAAACAAAACATTAGACAACCAAACAACATAATATGTGGCTAATTTACTTGAGTTTCTAACAAAATGTTTTATTTGATGTTATAAATGAGTCTATTTAAAAATATTTATTCATTTAAATGAATTTATGTAATAATTTGAAATGAATGAATGACTTGTTTCATCCAGAGTTTTTGAACGAATCTCTTGAATGAAGGATTCAGACATCAAATACATTTTAACAGTCACTGGTCGCCACCTAGTTGCATAATGTAACATACGATCTTTATTTGAAGCATAACATTAGTTCCAAAGGTCAATTACTCATTTTGATCGGAGCTGCTGCAACATCAGAGTCTATATCCGGACTGAAAACTTTTAACACAATACTTTCGTTATTATTTAATGTTTGCAACACAGAAATGTAGCCTGCTGTGTAGACTGTCTGTGAAGCTGTTTCAAACCTAAAGCTTACATTATGAGCTATGCTCTTTCTGGATCCAGTCTAAACATTAAAACTTTGTGTTTTATATATGTCTCTTTCTAGTTTGGATCATGCAGAACATTTTAGAATCACACAAGGACTGAGAAAATGTAGGTGTTCCTCTATTACACACAAACAAATACTAACACATGTGTAAAACTCTTCTTGTTGTAATTTTCACCTCTTC
Organism: Sinocyclocheilus rhinocerous; assembly: GCF_001515625.1. Taxonomy (NCBI): domain Eukaryota; kingdom Metazoa; phylum Chordata; class Actinopteri; order Cypriniformes; family Cyprinidae; genus Sinocyclocheilus; species Sinocyclocheilus rhinocerous. Next base: position 27,411 of record NW_015634093.1, read on the forward strand.
TTGTGTTCAGACACCTGTGATCTCACACTGGATCCAAACACAGCACACACTCAACTCATCCTGTCTGAGGGATACAGGAAGGTAACTTTTGTCAAAGAGCATCAGCTGTATCCTGATCATCCAGACAGATTTGATCATCAGGAGCAGGTTCTGTGTAAAGAGAGTCTGACTGGACGCTGTTACTGGGAGGTTGAGTGGAGCGGCTGGGCCCATATAGCAGTGGCATATAGACGAATCAAAAGAAAAAGTGAAAGTGACTTTTGGTTTGGATTCAATGATAAATCCTGGAGTCTGTACTGCACTGAAAAGAGATACACTGCCTGGCATGAGAACAGGAAAACTGACATACTGAGCTGTTCATCCTCTACTAGAGTAGGAGTGTATGTGGACGTGTCGGCTGGCACTCTGTCGTACTTCAGCGTCTCTGACACACACACACTCACACACTTACACACATTCAACACCACATTCACTGAACCCCTCTATGCTGGATTCAGAGTTTATGAGTCCTCACTGTCTTTGTGTCAGAATAAATGATCTTGCGGTGAGACATCACAACCCTCTACGGACACCTTGGCAATTGAATCGCCATTGGCTAGTAAATTGTTTAGCTTGCTCGCCAGACTGAAATACTAATATATATAATGTTTGTAAAATGGCACAGCTTTTTAAATATCTGAAAATACACTCTTAATATCAGTCAGTCAAGCATTATAATATGATAATCAAGTATTTAATAAAATCAAGTATTTAATAATAGTAGTTTAGTAATTAGAATTAAAACTTGGTAACCATGTATGAATGCAAATTAGTCATTTTAACTGAACTTAGGACTGGTGGTGGTGCTTTTTTGGTCATTCAGTGTTCCTGTAAAAAAATTGGAAAAAACTAACAATACTGATAAGATATTATTATTATTATTATTATACGAATTCTACTAATAAGAACAATATAAAACTCACACACTTACACACATTCAACACCACATTCACTGAACCCCTCTATGCTGGATTCAGAGTTTATGAGTCCTCACTGTCTTTGTGTCAGAATAAATGATCTTGCGGTGAGACATCACAACCCTCTACGGACACCTTGGCAATTGAATCGCCATTGGCTAGTAAATTGTTTAGCTTGCTCGCCAGACTGAAATACTAATATATATAATGTTTGTAAAATGGCACAGCTTTTTAAATATCTGAAAATACACTCTTAATATCAGTCAGTCAAGCATTATAATATGATAATCAAGTATTTAATAAAATCAAGTATTTAATAATAGTAGTTTAGTAATTAGAATTAAAACTTGGTAACCATGTATGAATGCAAATTAGTCATTTTAACTGAACTTAGGACTGGTGGTGGTGCTTTTTTGGTCATTCAGTGTTCCTGTAAAAAAATTGGAAAAAACTAACAATACTGATAAGATATTATTATTATTATTATTATACGAATTCTAC
>NW_015634094.1:0-978 GCF_001515625.1 Sinocyclocheilus rhinocerous
CTGCAGGTCGAACGACTGCATCCACACCATCTCTCCCTAGCCGTGTGTAATCAAAATCATGAATGTTCCTCGATGCGCAGAATTTAGAAATGGAGGAAATACTGGAGCCTCTCCCGAGTCCATATTGCTGCTGTAGGACCTCTTGAACTTGTTTGCATGTGTATCCCAGCTCCTCTACTAACCTTGTCCTACCAGTAATTTATTTAGCATTTACTATTTCATCGGGATGTCATATTCTGTTTGGTCTATAACTTCTAACAACATTAAATACAGGAATACAGGAGATTAGATCATTCTAGAGAAAGTACACGTAGAGATACCTCAGCGCGTTGCCACTGTCTGAGACATAGTGTATGGCAGGCGATAAATTATTGCATGGTCAGACGTGCCAATGCATAGGCATAGGGCCTATACATACAGCGCTCTGGGTAAATACATCCACATCCCCACCCCCGCTCCCCCCACTGGTACGGTCCAACCGGGAGCGCAAAACAGAGAAGTGGAAAATCAGAATAATGAGTCATTTTTTATGTTATTTCAAAAATCAGATTCGGACGCAACATCCCAAACTTGTACAATTGAAAATTAAAATGAGAGACAATTATCAGTTTGAAAATTGCTCCAAAGAAATTGAAAATGAAAGTTTGAAGCCAACTTTTCATTTGGTTAATTTTGATGGTGCGAATTGAACGAAGAACTGCAAAGAGTTACACGGACCCATTTGTTTAACAGAACTTCATTGCAGTTCTGAAACAGTTGAATGTCAGTCAATAAACCAAAGACAGACACTTTCATGATGTTCACTCAAGTGACTTAAAAGCAGAAAGTATAATCTCATCTGTTACCTCAAGCTTATAATTCAGCAATGTGCAGATGCACAAATGTTTATTGTGAAACAATATTACAACTGCTTAAAAGCAAACCACTCTGAGCTATTAAAAGGGCCAAGAGCCCCAACTAAAGCAAACACTGATCTCC
>NW_015634095.1:0-5259 GCF_001515625.1 Sinocyclocheilus rhinocerous
GTAGAGGTGGTGGGAGAGTTAGCAGCGGGATGTATACTTACCTCGAACTTGTGAGCATCAGCCTGGGATGTTTCCAGCGTGGCTCTCTGCTCTCTCAGCTGGGTCTGCCTCTCCACCAGGTCGCGGATCTGCTTCTCCACGGCCTCCAGCTGGAGCTGCACCGAATGCAGCTCGAACGTGTCCTCACCTGCACTCAAAGGTAGACACGCATCCGCCATTAAAGCAAGTAACAGTGAGTAAAACAATCCCGCTAAGAGTATTAGCAATGTAAGCGAGATTAGTGGCAACCACACTGGCGATGCTAGCGGGCTATTTGCTAATAGTGGACTCGGGAAATCAAAATAAAACTAGTGATAACAAGGCGCTCTGATTGTTTTTGTTGTAGACCGAAGAGTGTATTGACCATCGACTCTACCGTGCGACTCCACCGGGCAGGGACACCGGCAAAGGATAAACTCAAAGGTAGACACACATCCGCCATTAAAGCAAGTAACAGTGAGTAAAACAATGGTAATGTGTGTGAATAGAGTATTAGCAATGTAAGCGAGATTAGTGGCAACCACACTGGCGATGCTAGCGGGCTATTTGCTAATAGTGGACTCGGGAAATCAAAATAAAACTAGTGATAACAAGGCGCTCTGATTGTTTTTGTTGTAGAATACGATCGGGGATATATTCACACGTTATAGAAACGAAAATTATGGTGTATAAAATTGATTTTAAGATAAAAAATAGACATATAAAGAATTAACTTGACGGAGCTCAAACTCAAAACACACGGGTAGCAACAAACAGGAAGTGACCCAAGACTTGTAATGTTTTTTAAAGAAATAAGTTAGGCCTATTTGAGAGCTCGCATCCAGTTTTCTGTGATTACATGACGGTGTTCTCATGTTACAACAAAGCTCTTGCCACATTTGCACGGGAATGATTAAAATTATGCGGAATACCTGCAATCCCACGCGGACATTCAAACTCTGAGTTTGACATGCATCCGCCTCCTGTCAATTACACTGTCGGAGAGGAGAGAGAGACGCAGCTTGTATCGGTGTATATTCGGTAGATACTGTGGAAAATGAGTAATGGAACCGTGTCAGAAGTAATACTGCAGTCACGCCATCTGCGCTTCGGAAAAGTGCGGTCACGCCATCTACGCTTAAAAATTAGTTGCACGTCTACATGGCGTTGCGTGGTAGTGATGGCCATGCAGCTTCCAAACCTTTGCAAATCTTTTTTTTTTTTTTACGAGTGGGTCTGAACGCGTATCAAACTGAAACCACAGTCAATTAATTGATAATAATAGGCTAATTAAAAACACATTACACAGGCACTTCTTATTTAATGGTATTTTATTGTTTAATTGTATGTAATGTATTAAACTTTCAATAAAACATTTGCAATGGGTTTGTAAAATGTTTTATGCATGTTTTGGCCTGAGACAATTGATGTTGGAATTGAATATTAAAAATTAATTTAAAAAAAGTTTTCTGCTAATTCTTGTTCTACATCTCCCCAAGTACCACTGTGGTAAATTTTATGTTGATTTACTGTTTCATTTTTTAATAATTGCATGCAAAATTCAAGAGTAATCCTATTTACCATACGGACACATTTAAAAAAAAATCACAAAAAAAGGAAATCAAATTGTTTTCTGCAAACTCCACCAGATTCTTGTTCTACACCTCCCCAGGTACCACTGTGCTGATTATCATGTCACTTTACTGTATCATTTTTTAAATAATTGCTTACCAAAATCCTGATCAATGCTATTTATGTTGCTATATGGACACATTTTCAAAATTAATAAAAAGGTCAAATCAAATAGTTTTCTGCAAACTCCACCAGATTCTTGTTCTTCACCTCTCCAGGTACCACTGTGGTGATTGTCATGTCACTTTACTGTATCATTTTTTAATAATTGCTTACCAAAATCATGACCAATGCTATTTACGTTGCTATAAAGACATAATTTAAAAATTTATAAAAAGGTCAAATCAAATTATTTTCTGCCAACTCCACCAGATTCTTGTTCTTCATCTCCTCAGGTACCACTGTGGTGATTGTCATGTCACTTTACTCTATCATTTTTTAATAATTGCTTACCAAAATCCTGGCCAGTGCTATCTACTACCTCAGTGGATGTGATAACTACCAAAGCAACAACAGGCATCCATACATCCTTGTCATTACTGCTGCATTTTCTGAAATCTTGTTATGGGAAAGTAAACAATAATAAAACTTTGTAAAAAATAGTCATTCATCAATGTATTAAATTATCTAAAACTTACCAATATCTAATAGGTGTTGGATAACAAGGATTCCGGTCAGTTCTGACATGTCTTCAATGTTGCGTTACTGCAGTAATTTTCTATGACATGCCTGAACCAATAAAAACATTCATAAACAAAAAAATATTCAGCTGTCAGGCTTTCAAGTGAAACTTTGTTGTATGGAGTTTTATGTCTCCATTTTTGATAACTTGTGTCTCTTCAATTTATATATACTTACACAATGTGTTCATTTGTTTAGCTTTATTATCTACATATTCCACATTCTTTTTCCAAGTATTGACAATAACTTTCAAAACGTATGACACACAAAAAGAATGAATATATATATATATATATATATATATACACTGAACAAAATTATACATTGAGAGCCCATTGTTGTGCCATTCATCCACGACCATGTTACTCAGAAGATAGGATACAGGTTTAACTAATTCGAAATACTTATGCTTAATGTTACACTGTCAGATATGCAAAAGAAATCTATCGTATCTCTTGCTCTGGCTACTGTGTATAGACCACCAGGGCCATATACAGATTTCCTAAAAGAATTAGCAGATTTCCTCTCAGACCTATTGGTTACTGTTGATAAAGCGCTAATTGTAGGAGATTTTAACATTCACGTTAATAATACAAATGATGCGTTAGGACTTGCGTTTACTGACCTAATAAACTCTTTTGGAGTCAAGCACAACGTCACCGGGCCCACCCATACGCTAAATTTAAATACATAGCATGCAATCGATCTTACTGATATAGATATTGTAGCATTTGGACCAATCAGACACACAACTATTTGTTATATTTAACAAATAATATCTAACGCCCCCTCACCTAACCAAAGGGCCAACTATGAGGGTCTATGGACCCTTCCCCCGAAATGCAACTAACACCTCAAAAGGGCAGAACAGGCCTCTGGTTCCATGGCAACCAAAACAAACCATCTGATAACACTAGTTTTATTGCTCAAAGGAATGCGGGCAGAGCAACTCTCACTCCATTTCTCCTAAGGAAATACACATAATGCCCATAAAAATGAACTCTCCCAATCACCACCGAGCCAGAATAACATCTTTTGGGAGTTCATCACCCTTCAAACGAGATGTGTTGCACTGCGTGAGGCAAATTGTGGTCACACCAGATACTGACTGGTTTTCGGACCCCCCCGGACCCCCCAATACAGTAAAACTGCTAGAATAAATAAGTAGATTGGGGAAGCCTTTATTAGAATTTTCCTAGTTAATCTTAATAAGTAAGTGTGAAGTAAAATTAGGCAATCTTAATCATCCATCCGTCAATATCCAGTAGCATGTGCAAAACATTCACTTAGAAAGGTGTATTTCACAAACACACAGTGATCATTCATTTCATCATGTGCAATACATGACTTAATCACGTGGCTTGCGCTAGCGCAGAGCTATTATGTAGCTTTGTTCAATTGACAAACGGTGCAAGTTAAGTTATTTAAACGACAACTGCGCCTTATTTTTCACTTTGTCTTTTGAGATACCAATACCGTTCATTTTGAAATTTTTCTTTTCACGTTTATGAAACGTCAATGTTAGTATATTTATATACTATAAGTGTTAGTATATAAATATAAGTGTTAAAACATAAGGCCAGTTTGGCCTAATTGTTATTGAGCAAAACTGACTTGATCATAAACTGAAAATGCCAAAGGGACAAAAAAATGGGTGAGTTCGTTTTTGCTTTTTTCAAATATATTGTATGTGACTGTGTTGTGCTTGCTTTTGATTAACGTTTAGTGCTTCTTTATTAATGAATATGATTATTTTTATTTGTTTCATGAGAATATGACTACAGTTTATATTAGATTACATTCAAGTGTATTGTCATTATGCAAAATAGTTTACATGTAGTTTGCAGAGTATAGCAACATGTGTACAGTTGGTAATGTATGCAGTTGGTTATATGAACAGAGCAATATTAAACAGGTATTCAGTACTGAAGTGAACAAAAACATTAATTGCGTGTTTTATTTCAATTTTATAGAATTGTCTTCAAAACATTTGGAAAGGTAAGGACTGTAGTATAAAGCTTTTATTTTAATTAAACTAATTTAGCATTTTTTACATTGCATTAAATTGTAAGCTTGAAATGTAATTACTCCTGTGCAATAGAACGTATGTATGTAAAACACACTTCTCAAGCAAAAATAAAACAAACTAAAAAATAAAATAAAAATATAATTTTGGTTTTACAGTCCAGAAAAACATATTTATCCTTTGAGGAAATTTTCAAACACATCCAAGAGCTTCAGAAGTCATCATCTGAGCAGAAAACAGGGGAATGCCTTCTGCAAGACCAAAAGATACCTGCATACAAAGACAAAAATGTGAAAAAGGTCCAAACCGAGGAAGATGGAAAGGAAGATGCACCAGAGAGTGAAAGTGCACAAGTGAAAGAAGTTACACAAGACATAAGTGATTTTCAAAAAGAAAATGAAAAAGAACATAATAAGAAAAAAGAAAATATCATACAAGATGAGGATGATTTAAACGCAGAAGAGGGAAAGAAAGAATCTGAAAAACATAAAGAGTTTGGGCAGATGGATGTTAAGAAAGAGGACTCAAAGGAGGTGAAGACAGCGCTACAAGAGGAAGATGGAGAGGAAGATGCACCAGAGATTGAAGCTGCATTTCAAAAGGAAGACAGACAAGAACATATGAGGGAGAATGACTTAAAAAAATAAAAGAAAGTTGTAACAGTGGACGCTGCACAGGCAATGAAAACTGACCAGCAGGAGAAAGATGTAAGGGATGAGATGATATTACTTACATGTAAACTTCTACACATTTACTACTATGTATACCAGCAGTAATCCACCGTTGTCTAAGCCATATAATGAAAATTACTTACTGCTTTTTGCACAGGGATTTAGCTATTTTATTTTGTTTCATACAGCAGATAACCATATTAATGGCAACAAATTAATCATGAGGATTTA
>NW_015634096.1:0-150 GCF_001515625.1 Sinocyclocheilus rhinocerous
TTCATGCCTAGAGTTTGGGCCGGCTGACTCCCAGGTAATCCTGAGTTTAATCCCTAATATCCTCCTGTGTTCTCACCTCAAACGGGTAGAGGCGCTGAGAGGCCCCGGTTTAGTGTCGGCTTGCTAAAACTGCTCCAGAGTGTCCGTACT
>NW_015634096.1:379-550 GCF_001515625.1 Sinocyclocheilus rhinocerous
CATTTCCATGAGGGTTACAATCACCTCTAATCTTCCATCCATATGCACACGGATGTTATATGTGTAAGTGCTTCCGAAAACTCTTTCAGGAAGGACGGGGCTTCCGCAACGTTCCTGTTCCAAGTAGAACGGGTATGTTTTCCCAGTGTTATCTAATCTCACTGAGTGGGT
>NW_015634097.1:0-777 GCF_001515625.1 Sinocyclocheilus rhinocerous
GTAGAGCTGTGTGTAGATCCTGTTCAGGAGGGTTTCATTCTCTTGAAGTGTAATTCCCTCAAATAAATTATTGTACTTGTTCTTCATGCTGGTTTTATGCTGGTCTTTGACTTTCTGAAGGACATCATCCACTGGTTTCTGCAGGTCTCCAGTCTCGCTGGATGCAGTGCAGGTCAAATATGTTCTGTCAGAAAAGATAATCACTGTGCTTTCAATTACTGTTCTGAAATAGAGAGCATCAGAAACAGATATGATTCTAGATATGATTGTGATGCCCCTGTGCAGTGCAGTGCATATTACATATTTTTGAATTATATTTAGTATTATTCAATTCTTAAAATCATGTCCTAAATTATGTTATTCATGTAAATTGTTCTACAGTAAATTAACAAGTAAATGTTTATACTAACAGAGGGTCAGAGGTCACTTCATCGTTGAAAGTTTCGGGTTTCTCCATGGATCTGTTACTCTTCACAGACACAAGGCTGAAATCTGGAGACTTTGATCTCGGTCTCTTCCTCCTGCTGATGCTGCCAAAAGACAAATCAAACAAAAGTCAAATAAACAGAATGCTGTAGAAAGGCTGTCATTTTGTGTGTTAAAGGGGTCATATGATGCTTTTTTAAAGATCATTATTTTGTGTATTTGGTGTAACAGAATATGTTGACATGCTTTAATGTTCAAAAAACACATTATTTTTCAAATACTATACATTATTGTAGGTCCTCTATGCCCCGCCTCTCTCAAACGCTTCGTTTTCTACAAAGCCCCCTCCTT
>NW_015634097.1:837-3160 GCF_001515625.1 Sinocyclocheilus rhinocerous
AGTCTTAACTTTGATAAAGAATATCTCTTTGGTTTTGAGACTTTAGTCTTTGCAACTTCAGGGATCTTATCTATGCACAATCAGCTTGTAACACTCGTAAAACTTGAAATCGCATCATATGACCCCTTTAATGTTGAGGATTTTTCAGAGATTTCAGTGCAGGTTACAGTGTTGCGTCAGTAGGTGGCAGCAAGTGTCTTTATGCCATCAATGCTATGACAGTGCTGATAAAAGCTATGCAAAATCCCCTTAACCAATGAAAAGATACTACGTCGAAGATATTGATTTAATCAACAGAGAGGGGAAAAAATATATTTTGGAATAATTTACTTTTGGTTGGGAAGTGCTAACTTTGACATTACGTTCATGTTTCAGAAATTAACTTCCAGGATACACAAGAAGATGTGTAAAAATGAGAGGGTCACAATATAATGAAATTATCTTGCAGCCAAATAAAATTAGATTCAGGCCTTGCGTTTGACACCTGTGCTATAACAGATGCAGAAAATCACTCAGTCAATCTCTCACTCTCTCGTTCATAATACTCAACTCTATATAATGATGTAATACTCTAATAACCTCATTGAAGCAGTCACTGATTTATTGATGTCCAATTATTAATAACGTTTCTTCTTATTATCAATGATAAGTATCAAAAATGTGTGCTACCTAATTTTTTTTTTTTTGTGGAAAACATATTCTTTTAGGATTCTTTGATGAATAGAAAGTTCAAAAGAACATAATGAATTTGAAACAGAAATCTTTTGTCACTTTTGATCATTTAAATGTCTCCTTGCAGAATGAAATGCTAATTTCTTTCTTTATTAGTTTCCACAAAAACATGAAGCAGCACAACTGTTTTAAACATTGATAATAATCAGAAATGTTTCTTGATCAGAAAATCAGCATATTACATTGATTTCTTAAGGATCATGTGACACTGAAGACTGAAAAGTCAGTTTTGCATCAAAGGAATACATCACATTTTACAATATATTCACATAGAAAAGAGTTATTTTAAATTGTAATAATATTTCACAATATTAAAGATTTTAAATAAATGCAGTCTTGGTAAACTAGAGACTTCTTTAAAAAAAATAAAATTATCCAAACTTTTGTCCAGTAGTGTGTGTGTGTGTGTGTGTGTTAGGATAGCGAGAGCTCATGGATTAACATGCTTCAGCCTTTAGACATTTCCTTTTAAAATATTACATGGGATAGTGAAGGTTCAGGAAAATGATTAGAGTTTTTAATGAAACCACAAGGCAAAGCTCACTCACTGGCTGCAGCCTTCTGGAATGCACTATAAGTCACTGTAAATAAAAACTTCTACTAAATGCAAAAATAGCTAGTGTCTTACCTGGGGTCAGAGGTCACTGTTACATCACTGGATGCAGAGGGCAGATTCTTGATGGGTTGACCACAGCTTGTTACAGAAGATGGAGAGCTCATTTTGGAGGCAATGTTCTCGTCTTCTTTCTCTTCACAGAGATTCATGACCCTGCCCTCCTTTTTTGTCTTGAGAGATTTAGTGACCCTTTATGATAAAAATACACAGTCAAAAAGAAATAAGTATTTAAAAACAAACAGACAAACAGGCATAAAAGCAGATAATTTTAGGGGGGTTAATAAATGCCTTCTGAAGTGAAACTCTCTTGCGAGAACCAAGTTTTGTTTACTGCAAAGGAAAACCAGTCTCCTCTTGGCAACATTTTTCTTTACAAATCCTCGTTTTGTACTAACGCTACTACGCCTATGTCCTATGTCATCTGCTGGAATTATGCCACTCTCTTGTAAACACGAGTACGACAGTTAGTGGAAGCTAGAGATTACGGTTTATAAAGTTTTAAATATGGATATGGAGTCTGACATGGAAGAGAAGAAATTGTTGATTAAAGTAGTTATTTTTGTTTTCTTCACTGACATCACTGAATACAGTGATACAGATTTTAAATTATATTACTCTCTTAACGTTATGCAATTTAAATTGCTGAATGAAGATGCAGCTCTATTTCATTTAGCTGACATCACAGTATTACATACAGTATTATACAGAGCCGTTGAGAAACAGAGTTGCGACACTCCCATAGGCTTCCATAGGAACGGAGGAATGCGGAAGTAAAGCGTGTCATGGAGCAGCCAATAGTTCCAAACAACCAATATTTCCAGTATTAAAGCCCATTCATTTCAGTGCTTCTCAAGCACACTCGCCAGAAAGTTGAGGGAATTACAGCAGTTTTTGGAATTTTATCGCATTAGTTCACCTCTCAGAAATCTGTCCAGTACAGGTGCATCTCAATAAATTAGAATGTCGTGGAAAAGT
>NW_015634098.1:0-249 GCF_001515625.1 Sinocyclocheilus rhinocerous
TTCCGCGTTCGTCACTTCTGAGCGGTGCATGCGCAACGCCGACGTACTACGTCATCAGCCCAGAGCTGCTTCTGTGTACAACAGTGAGCGCAAGCTAGATTAAATTGATTATTACGTTTTAAATATGGTTCTTTTTCTTACAAAAACGCATCGATTCACTACAGGAGGACTTTGTTCTCCCTCCAGAGCCGTGTGAGGCACTTTTTATTAAGGATGCATGCACTTTATTTCACTTCTTTTGGACTGATG
>NW_015634098.1:355-559 GCF_001515625.1 Sinocyclocheilus rhinocerous
CGATATTTGTGCTGGAAAACAAGACAAAATACTGAGTAAGAAAATCCCATTTTGCAGTGTGAACCTTTTGAAATACTTAAATTCACTCAGTATTTGTATAGCCAATATATAATCTATGGCTTTGATCATATGCATGCTTGTTTCACATTTGTTAGATCGTGATAATGATGGACCATCCAAGCAGAAGTCCAGTGTCTCTGATCT
>NW_015634099.1:0-457 GCF_001515625.1 Sinocyclocheilus rhinocerous
CAAAATAATGTTCTTTTTAGCAGCATCATATGACCCTTTTAAAACTGGCAGAAAGAAATTGCAAGGCTTTTACTGGTAAAAATAAAAATGTCAGTCTTTCAACAGTTAAAATCTTATCATAAAAATAACATAGCATCACAAAATAACTACAAATACTTGTTATATCACAAAAAATAAGCCATATTCTGAGTAGAACATTAACTTTCTATAAAAATTAAGATCAATCAACAGAATTCGTATAATTTTGGTTAAAAAGGGATTAAAATAAAATGCTGGAATCAACATTACACCACAAATTCTGTTGTTTGAGCTTATGTTCTATTACATTTAGAATATTCCTGCAAAAGACAATTTAATAAATACATACTAAAAGTCCATCAACTTTCTGAGATGAGCACACACATGAGGGTTATCCCTCTTCTCTGAGACCTTTCCACTTGTTTTGCTTCTATGTATC
>NW_015634100.1:0-2274 GCF_001515625.1 Sinocyclocheilus rhinocerous
CCGCGAGGCGTCGGGAGAAAGCGGAGTCCCCGGTGAGGTCCAGCGCGCTTCAGGTCTTGCTTCACGATTACCGTTCAAAACATCAAGAAGCCCACCGGGCCGCATGCATGCTTCGGTGCGTCGATGCTTTCGGATGACTGCCGGTCATACCGGACCTCCTCCGCTGAATCGTCCAAACCGAAGCGTCCTAGAGCCCCGCTGCGGTTCCGAATCCTAGCGAATCTGCCACACCTTCATTCCGTACCGGGTACCAGGCGCGGACAGACCCAAAATAACACAAAGAACAGAGGAAGAGTCAGAGAGCGCGTTTAACTGGCAGAAATGAGCATCATATGACAAGCATCAGAGGGGGTGTAAGGGCGCGAGGTAAGAAAATAACGCAAATGAAATCTGGAGCGAGCACAAAGCCAGCCTTTGTGACTTACAGTGAGGTCCGGTATTCGTTTTTCCGAGCCGATGTACCGTCGGGGGTCTCAGACTGGCACTGTTGCTTGAGCAACCATCCTCCTGCTCCGTCTCTTTGTCAACATCGGCACCGGGAGGGTGAGCACAGCGGAGCGGAGCGGGGCTTGTGGGTGGAAATCAGACACCCGCGTGCGAGTCTGCAACCCGCTCGCGCAACCGCATAGAGACGCTCGCCGCCGCTCGGGCACAACACGAGGCGATTTACAGAGCACAAAGAAAACCATCATGCGGCTGTGGACACTCTTATTGCAACCTGGAAACCTTACTATTTTTAAACTAATATTGCGTCAAATTGACATGCTGACAACATGAATACCTACATTTGTAATCAGACTGGTTACTTTTTTATTACATATTATTCATATGCTGACATGCGGGTAAACAAGTATAATAATTTCATAAAGTTTGATCTTGATTGTCATTTTTAAAAGATTTATTATAATTTAACATTTAATTAGTAGCTTTTCATTAAACTCGACCCCCTGCAGTTCCTTTGACGTAAAATAGTGTTTAATGCACGTGTTGTTAAAAACAATGAATGTAATATATTTTCTCTCTTTGTATTTTTAAATCAATATGGTACTTATGGATAATAAGATTATCCTATTTTAAAAAAGGTGATATTCAAAAAATGTTAACAGTTCAAAAGTAATCTAAAAGTATGTATGTATGTTCATATTGGAGCCCAATCCATATTCAAATTCTAATAGGTTTTCTGGGTTTTTATTTGAACCCTTAAAACGAAATAAAAACAGATAAATGTCAACGTGAAGAAGAAATATTTTAGGTCACTAAGCTAGGTTATGACACAGAGCATGTAAAAAAAAAAGTCAGATGACCTTGTCATCATGCATATACTAATTATATAAGTGCATGTGGTTTTTATTTCTTATATCATTCTGGATAACATGATTATCAGTTTTCAGTCATCAACTGGTTATATTTGATCCTGGACCACAAAACCTGTCATAAGGGTAAATTTTTCGAAATTGAGATTTAAACATCATCTGAAGCTGAATAAATAAGCAATTGATGCATGGTTTGTTAGGATAGGACAATATTTGGCCGAGATACTACTATTTGAAAACTGGAATCTGATGATGCAAAAAATCAAAATATTGAGAAAATTGCCTTTAAAGCTGTCCAAATTAAGTCCATAGCAATGTATATTACAAATAAAAAATTAAGTTTTGATATATTAACGGTAAGAAATTATAATTATAATTTTGACCCATACAATGTATTTTTGGCCATTGCTACAAATATACCCATGCAACTTTAGACTGGTTTTGTGGCCCAGGGTCACATATACCATATTTCTTACACAAAGACAGTGCACATACTAATTCTAGAAACAGGTTTATTAAAAGCATAAAAAAGCCAACGTTCAACATTTTCCCCCAACTGTTCATCACTGTTTTCAAATCAAACACTATTGGCAAAAGTCCAAATCATATCCCCCTCTACCCATCCTCTTCTCACTCACACATTCAGACACAGTCACATAAACAGCATTCGCACACACAAACACACAGTTATTGAATCTCTCCGATGTAGAGGCGTTTATCACTGGATCCAGAGAGAACTGTGGGAGACATAAAATAATGGAGTCACAAATGGGTAAACAGTATGGAAGGAATGTGCTACTTTTACAATTCCAGATATGCATAATGGTTTATATATATTTTTTTACCAATTGGTTCTTCTGGATGGAAAGCGACCTCATTTACAGACCCAGCATGACCCGGGAGCTTATAAAGGATCCTACGGGATGTTGTGTCCCAAATATACACAAACCTACAGCACAAA
>NW_015634101.1:0-1077 GCF_001515625.1 Sinocyclocheilus rhinocerous
GTTTTTCTTTGTTTGTGTGTGTGTGTATAATATATATATATATACTGTATATATATTTATATATATATACACCTTGCTACGTGTACTGTGTTAGGCTAACCGAGACTTGTCATTTGCACTTATGTATTGTTGCTCTTTTGTTAGTTTTGACTGCTTTTATTGTCCTCATTTGTAAGCCGCTTTGGATAAAAGTTTCTGCTAAATGACTAAATGTAAATGTAAATGTGTTTACATACAAAAGTGTTCAATAGAGGCTTTCTCATTGAACACGCTACTTATTGCCATTTGTTTCTGGCAATGTCACTCTTTTTAAAGAGACACTGGCTTTATTTGCTTGATACAGATTAAGCTTAATCTAAGAATGCACTTCACTGTACTTGCAAGGGCTATGGTCCATAACGATTTACAGCTTTAGTCTGATTAGTAATTGTTCAGAAGAGAAAAGCGAGATCTAAAACAGTCCTGGATGTTGGATCTTTTGAATTTTCCAAAAATAATTAAGGCGGATCACATAACATATGCATTATCTTCTCCATCTGTTTATCTGGATAGAAACCTATTGAAGTTCAAATTATTGTACACAGTATCACTACAATTTACCGTAACGTACATTAAATATCCTTTAAAATTGTGAGGCAAGCATCATTTTCTGTCCTGTGAGGATATATTTCCCATTATATATTTGGTAAACAAAAATGTTGTTAACTCTATGTTTCCTTTATGAATCTTTAACATCCATGGACCATTTCCAATGCTTTAAAGGCTCCTTGTAGTGGAATTGGAGTATTTTGAGATTATTTTACAATCTCTAATTTGTTCTTCTACACCATAGCTGTTAAAAAACCCCTTTGGGTACCCAATTTTAGTTAAAGGGGGAGGGACATGTTCATTCGAAAAAGCATTGATTGGACAAAAATTGCAATTATGACTGGGAACTTTGGAGTTGAAATGAGTCAAAACCTCATATTACAACAGAGAAGTAGACAGTTTATGCAGTGAATGGAAGCTAATTATTTATTTTATTATTTTATTTTATTAGTATGGTTGCCTTTTCTCTCCAACAGCAAAGCAGTTGAA
>NW_015634102.1:0-183 GCF_001515625.1 Sinocyclocheilus rhinocerous
ACGGGCCGAGGCAGAGTCCGGGCCTCGGAGGCTGGAGGCGAGGGATTCTCCAGCCACGGCGACGCTGGAGGATGGCAGACCCACGGCGCTCGCACCGTAATGATGGTGGGCTGAGGGCGAGCAGAGGGGGCTGCCAGACGACAGCGGTGGAGGAGGCAGGAGCGGGTGGGAGGGCAGGCATTT
>NW_015634102.1:314-3616 GCF_001515625.1 Sinocyclocheilus rhinocerous
TGCGCTCTGGGTCCGGAGTGGATCTGGCGAGATCATCCTCGGGAGTGACGATGAGAGGCGATCCATTTCTCGCCAGTTTGGGTGTCTGTGAGTGTAGGCCTCATAGAGATATTAAAGTTTTAAGTGAAGAAGAATTAGTTTTGTACTCATTCAACAATTGTCAGGGGAGCTTCTGTGGAGGATCTGTTCTATGCAAAGTGCTCATCAAATGAATTGAATTGAACTGAATCAAAATGACAGTTCATTAATTCATTAATGAACACACTGAAAGTACATGATCTGGGTTGTATCAGACTGGACTCTGACGATAGATATGGGATGAGTTGCTCATTATAAGATTTACAGTAAACACCCTGCAGATTTACAGTGAACAAACCACAGGAACGGTGCATCTGGAGAAACCGGTTTATTCACTTTTGTTTCACATTCAGTACTGAGAAGAAAGGAGGATCTCAGTGACGCTGCATTTCAAAATTCCACACATATCAAATTATCAGCCCAAAAGCAGAGGGAGGGAAGTTCAGAAAGCAGGAGATTAAGTAATGATAAAAATGAGTTTGAAAAAAATGAAATTGTTGAATAATCTTTTCAATTTCCATGTTCAGTCAGATATTTTCTGACCAACACAAATTCAACAAGTGTTATTATACCAAAACAAAAATTACTGCTTTACAACATGATCCTGTGTTGATAAATTGAGACTCTCTGCACACAACATACAGTTAGGATTAAACAGAAACAGAAAAATTACAAACATGATTGAAATGATTGCAGTACATATATGTTATTTATGTATAAGAAGTAATGTGGTAGAGATGAATGACGTACAATACAAATGTATGTTTGCTCTCTTAAATATGCTCTCTTAGTGTAATGAAAAATGACATCTGTTACTAATGTTTGAAGTTACATCTATAATTACACTGTTGATCCTACCCCTATGCCTTTAACCCACCCTTAAACTTAACCATATCACAAAACCTGTCCTTAATCTTACCCGTATTCCACATCAGTAGCAACAAACGTGTTTTTTGCAATACAACATGAACACAATAAGGTTGTATTTATTTTAAAAAAAATTTACATACGTAGTAGTTAAAGTCATCTAGTATAAAGTGGGACTGAATATAAATAGCATTTTTACACATTCATGTATAACAACATTTAAATGTACAACATGGAATTACTATTTCTGTAGTTAAATTCATACATTTTAAACTTCATACAAATCTTTTCATAAATAGACGTAAACTATGACCATGATTAAGATGGAGGTAGAAGTCAGTTGTTTGTCTGTTGTGTAATCTTACACAGTGACAGTGAGGAATGAAAAACCTTAAAGCCAGCATAGAGGGGTTCAGTGAATGTGGTGTTGAATGTGTGTAAGTGTGTGAGTGTGTCAGAGACGCTGTAGAAGGACAGAGTGCCGGCCGACACGTCCAGATACACTCCTGCTCTCTTAGAGGATGATGGGGCAGGTATATCAGTGCTGTTCTTATTGTGCCAGACAGTGAATCTGTTATCAGAACAGATCAGACTCCAGGATTTGTTGTTGTATCCAAATATACAGTCATCTCTCTCTCCTTTCCTGCTGATTCCTTTATATGACACTGATATTTTTACACGTCCACTCCATTCAGCCTCCCAGTAACAGCGTCCAGTCAGACTCTCAACACACAGAACCTGATGACACTCATCAAATCTCTCTGGATGATCAGGATATGACTGTTTCTCTCCCTCGTGTGCCACTTGACACAGAACCTGAGGAATATCTTTAAATCTGTCTGGATGATCAGTATACGGCTGCTGCTCATCCACATATTTCACCTTTCCATTCTCAGACAGAATGAGTTGAGCGTTCGCTGTGTTTGGATCCAGTGTGAGATCACAGAAATCTGAATACAACAGAAACAAAAACAGTTGCATAATTTTGTTTGTTTTCATTAAATATCCAAGAGTGAGTCCAGAGAGAGAACCTACATTCATGTTATTCACATAGAGTACATTAATATAAGAGTCAAGTCCAATCCATTTGTATAGTGTTTTCTCAATACATATCCAAATCAGTTTTCAAACGGTATGTCTCAATGTTAGTGCCTTCAGGACATAATGGACAGCTTAAAGGGTTAGTTCACCCAAAAATGAAAATTGCACGTATGACAGTCATCGGAGGTGAGAAAAAAGTATTTATAACATTGTAAATATGGGTATTTGTTTTTACAAAAATGCATTGATTCGCTACAGGAGGCCTTTATTCATCCCCCGGAGCCGTGTGAGGCACGTTTTATTATGGATGCGCAGGCTTTATTTGACGTCTTTTGGACTGTTGAAAAAAACACCCACCTACTCTCATTCTAACGCTTGGAAGAGCAAGGATAATGTTTTATGTAACTCCGATTGGATTCATCTGAAAGAAGAAAGTCATATACACCTAGGATTCCTTGAGGGTGAGTAAAACATGGACTGATTTTCATTTTTGGGTGAACTAACCCTTTAACAGGAAAAAGCTTTAATAAGCTCTTTAATAAGCTCTTCATAATTAATATTTAGTTGTAAACAATTAGAATTAAGTAACTTTAATTAAATGCAACAAACACATATATATCTTAAAATTTGTTAAATTTTTTATTTTATTTGCTGTTACAGTTTTATTTTCATCAAACACATTTTGACCATTTTAGATTTATGAAACAGAGCAATTCTGCCTATGTTGTACTTTTACTGTAAAATGCTACTAAATTTATAAAAAAACATCAGTAAAGAATATGGTACAACTATATTTTGTGAGGTAACATTGGGATTTAATTAGTACATGCAGAGATGAAATTTACCCGAAGAAGAAATTATTATTTTTAATTCTAAGCAATGTTTTTGTCTTGGGCTGCAGACAAGGTTTCTAAACTTGTACCCCACATACTTGAGTATCTCCAGTGAGCAGTTTGGATCCTTCAGTTTGTCAGAGAGCAGCTTGATTCCTGATTGTCCTGGGTGATTGTAGCTCAGTGTGCTTGAGAGGGCCCCACAGCGAACGGGCCCCCCCTCCCTGGAACGCGATCGCGAACTACCTCGCACCGGGCCCCGCGTCAGCTGAGGACGGCCCTGTATATATATATTATGTATGTATGTATGATGTTGAGTTGACCGTAGCAGTAGCTTGTGTTTTGTTGAGGACAAAAATCTGTAAATTGTTGCTCTTCTAATGTGTGAGATGATTCTGCTGGCTTGATGCTGCTCACTTCATGAAAATATTCCTCTTTTTGAGGGTCATTAAAACCTTGAATTTCTGTCACACGGTTGATGTA
>NW_015634103.1:0-865 GCF_001515625.1 Sinocyclocheilus rhinocerous
TGTAGTTGAATAACGTGACTCAAAATAGTATAGCTGCACGGGTTCAACGAAAAAATGGCCACACTTCATACGGATGTCTTTTGTTATTTATTTTATCTCTCTCTTCTGCAGACGCCGTGAAAACAACAAGAAATAAAAACATAATTTCAAATATGCATTTCTCAGTCCTTTACAAGTCTCGTGATAATGTCCACTGATATGCAAGTGAATGCGCAACAGAAATACAACAATCCAACGACCAATAATAACACATTACATTTTCCATGAAAATTGATACAAAACAACACCATACACAATATGCAACAAACACAAAGGCCTCCCAGACCACATGCAGATTAAGAAATTATCTTGGAGCTGTATGTCCTGTAGTTTCTCTGCATCCACTCTCAACTCAACAATGGTCATGTGACGCATTATGCTTCTTAATGCACATGTAATTGGCCACATTTACAAAATCAGGCGATTATGTCTCTTTATGTATAGAGACAAAAGAACGAGGTTAATCAATGTGTCAGTGTATAGTGATCGTGTAGATTTGCAAAGACACTGATGAATGGTACACCACAAACAGCTTTTGGGTTTATTTTGTTTTGATGAGAAATAAACCCAAAAGCTGTTTGTGGTGTACCATTCATCAGTGTCTTTGCAAATCTACATGATCACTATAAACTGACACATTGATTAACCTCGTTCTTTTGTCTTTACACATAAAGAGACATACATTTGGGGGAAGTTTTTGGGGGAAGTTGGTCCTGTAGTTTCTCTGCATCCGCTCTCAACTCAGCAATGGTCATGTGATGCATTACGCTTCTTAAAGAACCCCTTAACGTTTAACATTTCAAGGGAGAACTATTACCCTCTGATC
>NW_015634104.1:0-115 GCF_001515625.1 Sinocyclocheilus rhinocerous
GCATAAACCATGTGGGGCCCACATATACAGTACATGTTGGCTGGGGAGGATCACAGTATAGTTTGAGTTCACAATGAGCTCACCTATTACTCACACTGTGAGGATCACAGTATGA
>NW_015634104.1:583-1306 GCF_001515625.1 Sinocyclocheilus rhinocerous
TTTCACACACTCACAAAGAAAACTTATACCGCACATACGGAGTCAACTGTTTATAGAGTAGGTTGGCCACTGTTTATTTTGTGGTTGTTTGATGTGTATAGTTTGTTTTTTTCCTGGTCAAATTTGATTGGTTAAAAGGACCTGAGTGGTTAAAACCTGATTGGATAAAATGGAATGTCCACTCAGAAATGAACATTTTTTGAAGAAAGTTAAACAAAATGTTGACTCTCTTATTGCTTTTAAAACAAAACAAAAACGTCAAGGGAAGCTTTGGACTACTTAATACTCATTATTGTCCACCTTTTTCACTACACGTTTGATGGTGTCTTGTCTTTTACTTCATGACAGGAGATATGCTGTCATTGTTCATAGTTATTCGTTACATTCCATGAAGCAGTTTTTAACTTCACACAGAGAAAGCTCATTTCTGTAGCACATACTCAGTGAAAAAATGTATTGTACTTTGGACTACTTTATACTCCTCATTACTGTTAACCTTTTCCAGAACACCTGTTTGATGGTGTCTTGTCATTTACTTAATGTTTGTTTTGTTGCATTTTACTATATCTAAATGGTCTAAAGACAGAGGATATGCTGTCTTTGTAGTCATTCGTTCTTGGAATGCAAGCAGTTTTTAACTTCACAGAGAAAGCAGAGAAAGCTAGCACATACTCGGTAAAAAAATTAATTGTACTGTTAAAAATAATACAGAGATTTGATGTG
>NW_015634105.1:0-195 GCF_001515625.1 Sinocyclocheilus rhinocerous
ACTGCAATGTTTTTGGTTTTATGTCAATGTTTTATGATACATGATTTACAGTATTATTTTTGTTTTAACTGTATACATTTGCAATTTAAATAATATTCATGAAAAATGTAATGAAATAAAAAAATTATAAATCATTATTCAGCAAATAAATATGAAATAAATAAAAGCACAAGTTGTAGATAAGTATGTATAAAA
>NW_015634105.1:229-875 GCF_001515625.1 Sinocyclocheilus rhinocerous
GAATAAATAAAAGCACAAGTTGTTGGAAAGTATGTATAAGGTGTCAATTATAAGTACTGTGTTAAAGCTTATAATAGCACCAATTGAATCAACACAAACAACATTTCTGAGGAAAAATATAAACTATAAGTAAACTTATTCTAAGTTAGATCCACTATTGTATGCTGTTACCGTATGGCAACATTTCATAAAGTACCTTAAAATAATATTTTTTTCCCTTTTTTTTTTTTCACAGAACTTCAAGTTAAGCCATTCTTAGAAAAGAAAAAGAGTCAAATATTTTTTTTTCTATAGGTCTATCATAATGCGTGTAGCGTCTGGACCAATCAGACACACCATTTTTCATTTGATTTAACAAATCAATTATTCATTAGATTAACAAACTTTCACAGACCCCTCACCCAATAAACATACTGGGTGCCAGGATGTCTGCAAGGATCGGGCCGATCTTTAGCCCTATTCGCACAGGACAAGTTTTCTAAAAGACGTTTGAGTTGAGTTCTTATCACCCGATGTCTGTGATTTCAAGTATCAATTTGGACAGGACTAACATCACTGTGTTTGTTACAGAGGTGGGAGTGTGTGTTTTCTAGATGTGGTTATGAGATGTGGTTGCATGCATCATATATGATGTATTTTTTTTAAT
>NW_015634106.1:0-537 GCF_001515625.1 Sinocyclocheilus rhinocerous
GTTCGAACGAATCAATTGAATGAATGATTCAGTGATAAAATCTGTCACTTGTCGCCCTCTGCTGGTGGATTTAGTTTCATTTTTAGCATATAATTTCAGTTATTTAAATCATTTAATATTTCTGTATTCAAAATTTTATATTTAAAACATTAATCTCCACATAAATGTATGAATTTAATTGCACTCATGCCACATCTGAGCCTCATTAAACGTCTGAAAATGTACCTACAAGCCACTTTTGTGTTCTGTGCCACCTCTGTTCAAATAAATTTTTTATTAATACTAATTTCATATGATTGGTAACCTATTTGTCTTATTCTACTTCTTATTGTATTGTTTTAAATATAAATTTTAAAAATCTTATAAACATACATTTTTGAATTTGACAGATTCCATTCCATTAAGATGCCATTACAAAGGTAAAAAGAAAATACCCCTGTAAGTCACTTTGAGTCAAATGTCACCTAGTATTAGGAAGGCTAATTTTTGATCAGAATTTTTTATTATTGATCAGAAGGTGCTCCTAATTTTTTTTAA
>NW_015634106.1:784-872 GCF_001515625.1 Sinocyclocheilus rhinocerous
ATGATTGGGGGGGGAGATGGGGTAGAGTGAAAAAAACTTAGCATGTGTGTTGATGTGCAGCCTAGAGCCTTGGGGACAGTTTTCTTAA
>NW_015634107.1:0-327 GCF_001515625.1 Sinocyclocheilus rhinocerous
ATATCCCAGAATCACTTGCACGCAGATGACGACGGTGTTTATATTAAAAGAACACGGCAGATGACAGTTCTGTGGGGGAATTCACATTGAAATGTAAGTATTGTGTTTTCATTTACTCAGATACCTAGTGAAACAAGTGTTAAAAGCCAGTTTTAACACAAAGCCTACAAACAATAAGACAACCACTGTATAAGGCAATAGTCTTTCACTTTGTTGTGTTTTTTTAGTGCTGTCATGCAAGATATGTCTACAAATGTTTTAACCAAACTTTAGCACTTCAGTATTTTGTATGCATGTCCTGCTGTGTCATATTTTCTAATGTTAAGA
>NW_015634107.1:370-485 GCF_001515625.1 Sinocyclocheilus rhinocerous
CAAACCTGTCTTTATATTTTTCATAAGTGTTTCCATTTTCTCTTGTTTTAGTAATATTCTGGAGAAAATTAGCCTGCTGGGGAAAGACTTAAAAATACAAAGTAAGCAAGTTAAT
>NW_015634108.1:0-760 GCF_001515625.1 Sinocyclocheilus rhinocerous
TACTTGTTCATATTTAATATATTATCCTTTGTATATATTTAATATTATCGTTTTTGTTTTTTTGCATTTCACCTCTGCTCTAGTGTGTTTCCTTCTAATAAACCTGGAACTGCATACTAAATATTGTTGGCTCTGTGTCAAATTGCTTGTTTCGTTCCTAGATTCTTCAATGCTGACGGCCTGCTGCACCCCAGCAGAGCTGGAGCGAACCTCCTGTCAGACAACATCTCCAAGATGCTATTGACCATAAGACTAGTAAGTCAAATCTCAAACATACACTGGTGTTCAAAGTTTGAAGTTGATAAACTTTGTAATGTTTTGGAAAGAATTCTCTTCTGCTCACCTCTGCAGTAATTATTTGACTAAAAATAAGTAAAAAGATTAATATTGTGAAATATTATTACAAAAATTTAAAATAGCTGTGTTCTATGTGAATACATTGTAAACTATAATTTATTCCTGTGATGATAAAGCTGTATTTTCAGCATCATTACTCCAGTCTTTATTGTCACACGATCCTTCAGAAATCATTCTAATATGCTGATTTGCTGCTCAAGAAACTTGTTATCAGTGTTGAAACAGTTGTGCTGCTTCATATTTTTGTGGAAACCGTGATACATTTTATTTTTCAGGATTCACAGATGAATAGAAAGTTCAAAAGACCAGCATTTATTTGGAACAAAAATCTTTACGCATGATTTTGATCAATTTAATACATGTAACACTACCATTCAAAGGTTTGGAGTCTATGTAACAACGA
>NW_015634109.1:0-180 GCF_001515625.1 Sinocyclocheilus rhinocerous
ATCTGATAAAACTGAAGACTCTTCGGAGATGTGAATGATGCAATATTACACTATAGGAATTCAAGATTAACATGAGATTGGCCAAAACTGTGTGTGTTATGTCCCCTTTAACATAGTCAAGTCGACATAATTTTTATATAGTCTCAGCCTCAGACGTCACGCCCTCGGACCGTTGGCTGA
>NW_015634109.1:251-974 GCF_001515625.1 Sinocyclocheilus rhinocerous
CTTCAGGAGTTTCGAAGTCGTCATCGGATTGGTTGAATTATACAGGATTTCCGGGAGACGTGTGTGTCAAGTTCTTTAACGTTCCGCTGGAAACAAAGATGCCGTGACGCCAAACCCTTACAAAAGAAGAAAGCTGTCATGTTTACAACTGTGACGACGAGCGCTTATCAGGATCAACTAAACGCTGGATTCTCAAAGTATGTAAAATATTTAAGTTTGCGGCACAGAGTCTTTCAACTACGTCCGAGAGTTTTACACACCAGTCTGTTATTGAGGCAACATTTCCATGCCCCGAAACGTGCTGCTGAATGAAACGAACTGTGATTGGTTGTTTGACATGTCGGTCAAACGGCCTCATGTTTGACAAAGAAAGCTGCCATGAATTCCAGACCTTCAACCGTCAGTCTGAATGTCTGGCTACGCGAGACTAATTTTTATAGCACTACAGCACAGATTTAAGCAGCAGGAAATAACGACCATGGTGCAAATGGAATCATTTCTGCTGTGGCGCAGCTCCAAGAGAAAATGGTAAACGGTCATTGTTCAGTTGAAGTCGTCTGCATCCGAAAACCTCAGAAAATCAGCTAATGACTTCTCAGGCAGCATTTGTTCATGAAGGTTACTCATGAAACTGATATCGGACATGCTTTTGAGGCAGCTTAATGGTTCAATGATCTGCAACAAATAGAACGAGCTTGGTGATAACTAAACAAATATTCAATG
>NW_015634110.1:0-217 GCF_001515625.1 Sinocyclocheilus rhinocerous
GACTAGCTTTGGCTCTTTCTGCTGACTTGAATAGTGATGCTTCCCGTTTGTCAGTTGTTGGCCTTTCATTTTTAACCAGAAATGTGCACGCTGCTTTTCTGATGTTCACTGAAGTTTTCCGTGTCTTTTTGCCGTGTCACTTGAAATGTTTCCGTTTTGAATTGTTGTTACCAAAGGCGAGACACGTGAGGAAAAAATAAACGATCAGTTGTGGGAC
>NW_015634110.1:264-1384 GCF_001515625.1 Sinocyclocheilus rhinocerous
CATACCATTCATTGCTGAACTTTCTACCGTCCGTTACTGGAAATGAAATTAAATTACTGGTTGATATGTCCCGATCTCAATAAAGTTTACACACGCTTTTGGTCCGTGAATTAGATCTCGCTCGGGACGCGCGCTGTCTGTGGAGGTTTGGCCAGGACCGGTTCAAGAATTAAATCAACATATTTTATGTTCAGTCCTTTGCCAATCACTGCTATTTCTAGAGTGAATCCTGCATAAATATGCAGATGTCATTCCCAAAACTTTGCAGGGTGTAGCCTATGTGTCCGAAAAACGAAAGTTTCATACAAATTCTGAATGGATTATACCCTAGAAAGTGCGCAAAGCACGCTCCCTTTATCACTAAAAAGCGTCACTCATCTTCAAATAAGTGATTCTCAAACGTTTTACAGCGGCGTACCCCCTGGGCATTTAACATTCTTCTGCGTACCCACACACCTTTTCTAATAAAGGACAATATTTGCACCCTTAACTTGATTTACAGGTGCATTTTTTACCTTTATAGAGGCAAAGATTTTCTATCCTTATTAATTGTAGCCTATGTCATGTTTTATGTCATATTCTTAACCTTCCATTAAGTGTATTATTAATATTATAAATACAGCAATATTTTTTTAATAAAGCAATAAATGATGGCAAATCGAAGTGATACTTGTAGATTTAAAAATAAAACCGCCAATAGGTGGCGGCAAGTTGCTGTCTTTAATTCATTCATTCATTCATTTATTCAGTATCAAAGCTAAATGCTGATCACATTATTGGTAGTATCCTTATTTGTTATAGCAGTTTCTAAGTCTTCTGACAAAAGACTTCTCTGCCTCCCCTAGACAGTCGTCTCTCAGTTCAGATTCGTTCACTAACGAAACACCGCTGTATGTTGCTTGGAGACGCACGCACACCAGTACGGATTTCGTTAGAACTATTATTTAGTTGCAAAATAGAACAAACATGACAATATTCTGTTTAAAATGTAGGCTAAATTTGAAATGTAAAATGTTCACTTAATATTACCTTTTTTGTTGAACTGTTTTTTTTTTGTGAAAAATTGTCAGATTTACCATCGTTTGGATATTCAGGGAAATTTGCATTCTTGCTCGTATCT
>NW_015634111.1:0-4177 GCF_001515625.1 Sinocyclocheilus rhinocerous
CCCCTTTAAGATTCTGTACTCACTAAATCTGTCATCTTAAAAGGAAATCGGTTCTCTGATCTAAAGCTAATGTTGCAGATAGTCTCAGTTCTTTGTGGTTTATTTTGAGCATCTTCTGTTCACTGCGGTTAAAGACCCTGTCTAGGGAACAACAGCATTAACAAAACCTTTCCATTATTTCCAAACCTATCCAGCCAAAGCACTTTATCAATGGTATATTAGTATGTAGACACATATCAGGAAAAAGAGCTTTGTGTTGTTATTTACATTTCTCATTTCATACTGGCTGAACTTTATTTTTGTCGCTTTGAGTTCCAGTAGACCACATCCTGTAGAGACTTTGACAGAATCTGTCTCAGCAGACACAAACTGACCCTTAATGTTCTGTGCAAAATGTAATGTAAATGTGTATTTAGAAGGATTTTAAAATTCTGAGTTTGTATTCACTTCATGTTAGTATTTAATTCAGTACTTTGCATGATATTCTGCACTCATTTTTTCTAATAATACATTATTTTTCAAGGAAACTGAACATGGCTTGTGACATACATTTTTGTGGATTTTTGTGCAGTTTTGTTATTTTTGTTGTGTCTTATTATTATATTTGATTATTGCAAATCATATGTAACTACATTTAGTAACTGCACTGCATTCATACGTCTCAGATTGCAGGGTATGAAACAAATAACGCTCCTAGCGCCCTCTGGTGACTAAACATGAAAACATATCTGTTGACATATCTGCTGTTCCTACAGAAAGGGGGTGGTCCAGATGAGGGGTATTGTGGGCCCTATTCACTTTCATTAAAAAACATATGGTCATTAACTGTGGGATGAGTGCTGCACTCTAAAAAAAAATCTGTAAAAATAGGGCACAATATACTGTATACTTTGAAGGATTTTTTCCGTATTTATTTTTTTACTGGTGTTTTACTAGTATTTTGAATTTTACACTTCATTGCATTGTGTTTTAGAGTTAACAGAAATGTCCGTAAAATTAATGGATAATGTCGTGTGTAATGAGCTGCCAGTACCTTTTCTGTTATTTTAAAGATTTATTTTTTACAGTGTGTGTTAAAATAACTTGCTTAATACAGTCAAAAAATTATTACATTTCATTTAAGGCTGTCAGTCGGTTAACATTTTTAATCGAATTAATTACATGATGTGTCGATTCATTCATCTAATTATTTGCAAATTACATTTGGCTTTGAAAATACCCACAAAAGATTATTTAAAGCTATTTTTGTGTTAAATGAGAAAGTATTATGTAGAGATTACAAATAGTAGCTTTAGAAAGAAATATTTCATTTGATTCAACATAACATTTATTACACATTAACATTTAGGCTACAACGCCCTAACATAAATGGAACATAAAAGAAGATAATTTGAGAAACATCTTAGTTTTTTCCCCGTTTATGCAGTGAAAGTCATTGGTAACCAAAACAGCTTTGTTACCAACAGTCTTCAAAATATACTTCTTTTATGTTCCACAAAAGAAAGTAAGTCATTCAGGTTTGAGTAAATTACAAAATTAATTGTTTTTGTGTGAACTATCCCTTTAAAGTTTTTTTCCCCCTTTTTAATTTTAAATGAAATGATACAATAATACTAAGTATAAATAATAAATAAGTAACTAAATTTGCCAGCAGGTGGCGGTAAATGTCTTTATGAGTCATAAATTTGAATCGTTCAAACGGCTGATTCATTCAGGAATTGAGTAAACGGCTCACTTTATAGCTGTGTCCCAAAGTTGAGTGTGCACACTTCGAAGGCCAGGCCTCCGAAGAGCAGAAGGGCCCTCCGAAGTGCATGAAGGACGCTCCGCCTTCGCAGGATTTCATAATTGCGATACCAGAGGTTCCCGATTAGCGAGAGGAGAGCTTACGAGAGGACAATCCTGCCAGGATAGGTGGAGCCAGAATTGCTCATTTTTGTTTTTATGTTTTACTTCATAATGGAGGAGACGGTGATGTACCTCAGACTTAGCCAAGACCGAGGCCAGGTAAGTTACACTGGTTTGCTGAGTCCTTTGTCGGATTACAACTTTAAATGCAGGAATTGGCTTGGAGCTTACTTGAAATATGTAATGATACATATGAAAAACTACAAAATACACACAAAATAAAAATAGAGCATAGTAGCCTACAGCTCAATGTTCAGAGGCAGATAGGTAGCACAAATTTGTTAATATTCTGACAAAATGTTGATTCTTTCATTTTCAAAATAATCAGAGGTGGACTGTAAGGAAGTACATTCGTTAAGTATACTTGTACAAATATGAAGTACTAAGTTTTTTTTCTCACAGACAGCACCAATAAAAATATGGTATTTTACAACATGATGCATTGTTGTAGATTAAACTACCCAACAGTATATTTAGTAGGCAACTTTAAATTTAATAACCTTGAACATATTCAGAAGTAAAATGCAACATACACAGTAGTGCAGCAGAAATATTAATGCAAAACTATCCTGACTAATTCTTTTTTCAGAACAATACTGTATACCTTTACTTTTACTCTCAATACATTAAGTATATTAGAGTATGCAAGATAATACTTTTACTTAAAGGATAGTTCAGCCAAAAATGAACTAATTCTGTAATCCTTTACTCAAGTTGTTCCAGGTTTGGAATTTTCATTTTTGGGTGAACTATCCTTGCAACTTTCGATTTTAACAACGTGTTATTAAATATTGGAATACCTAAGATTAATGAATGTTCAGAAGAATTTTTCATTGGCAGTTTATGTTTACTAATGAATTAACTAATGTTAACTAATGAAGATAACATCAATGTTAACATCATAAAGATATGATGTTCACCAAAGCATTAAATCTGCCAAAGCATCCTACAGTCAGATGTTGCACATGACTCCAGGAAAATGTGGCAAGGCCTAACACACATCACAGACTACAAAGACCGGTCATCTGCAAATAGCTCTGCCCGATGAGCTCAACCTCTTTTCTGGACATTTTGAAGCCCTGAATACAGATCCCTGAACAACAATGAAAGTGTCTCCTGATGAGGGGGAACAGGCACTGATGCTAACCCCCACACAGGTGTATAAGTCACTGAGTAAAGTGAACACATGCAAGGCAGCAGGTCCAGATAACATCTTAGGACGTGTATTAAGGCTCTGTGCTTCAGAGCTGACCAATGTAACCACTGATATCTTCAGTCTTTGCCTCACAATGGCTACAGTGCCCGTCTGTTTCAAGTCCACACTATCATCCCTGTCCCAAAAAAAAAACAGTTTCAAGTCTGAATGACTACAGACCAGTGGCTCTCACACTGGTCCTCATGAAGTGTTTTGAGAGTCTCATCTAGAAACATATTCTAAGCAGTGTACAGGACTAATAGATCAACAGAGGATGCCATTTCATTTGCCCTTCACAAAATTCTAACTCACCAGGAAAATAAAGACAGCTATGCCAGACTGCTTTTCCTTAATTACAGTTTGGAATTCAACACTATTATCTTCTCAAAACGTATAAACAAGCTGTATAGCCTGGACCTGCCTTCTGCGCCGTGTAACTGGATACTGAGCTTCCTCACCAGTAGACCTCAACATTCCCGCCTCAGAAAATACTCCTCCAGCACCATCATTATGAACACAGGCACTCCTTAGGTCTGTGCACTCAGCCCGATGCTGTAGACGCATGAATGTGTTACTACCCATCCCAACAACGCCATCATAAAATTTGCAGATGACACCACAGTCATTGGTCTTATTGCATACAATGATGAGAAAGCGCATACCGGAAAGAAGTGTCTGAACTGGTCACATGATGTGAGGCTAACAATCTTACACTGATCAGAGATACTGAGGCTGAGAGAGTGGGCAGCTATAAGGCCGGTCAGATTTGTTCTAAATATATGAATAAAATAGTTTTTACGGGCCAACAGCTCATAGGCGTGTTTTTATCGCTTGCACAATTTCTCTATGATTATAATAATAATAATGTTAATAATAAATAAATGTTAAGCATTTGGCCCAGTCGGTAACGGCCGGCCGCCTGGTCCCGAGATGGGCCGACCGAACCGTTAAGTCAAAATCAAGCACGTCATCAGAGAGAGAGATTGCAACACGAGCTAATTTTCAGTAAAAGCTAGATAATGGACCGTAAAAAAGGAAAGGCGGTGCAGAAAAACTTTGAGAAAGGAAAAAAAA
>NW_015634111.1:11473-21675 GCF_001515625.1 Sinocyclocheilus rhinocerous
GTTTACAGTATGCAATTAATCCTTAGGTAGGGTGGACTGCAGAGTCAAGTGTCATGGAGGTAGGAAGACACAATGAGAGAGACACCCTGATACAGATGCTGCCAGTTTCTTAATAATGTGGATCTAATTAACTATTAAATCTAATTAAGGATTTACTGCTGCTACTATTTATAGTTTTAGCAATATATTCTATTTCCTTTTTTGCTGTTATTACTTGTTTGTATTCATGTGTATTCCAATGTTGAGAGCAGTCAGTGAGAAAATATTTTGCTGTAATGTTTACATCCTATACTGTGTTCATTAACTAGGATGTTGCTGGAATCAGTACAGCCAGAGACCCCTGGTTTTCCAATACCAGTGCTGTGAGGAAGGATGCTACGGTAGGCCTAGCAGAGACAGGGAGGAGTGTGGTAGAGGTAGGAAAAACCCACCTGTTCAATGGCACTCTGCACTTTAACCTGCTGGAAAATCATACGCTCACCTCATAACGCATTAGACTGATCATGGACAATTTAAACACTAGACTTTACACTGACACTTATCACTACTTGACACTTCAAAATGGTCACTTTGTTACTTGCACTGCATCTTTATACTGTGAACAAATTGTATTGTTAATTGTTTTTTCTAATTTGTATACAGGTTCTCGGTTTCTTTTTCTTTCATTATTTTTATGCTATTATTATTTATATCTTTATTAGGCAGTGGCTATTTGCACTAAGTGTAAATAGCAGCATTTTTCTGCTAGGTCCTATATGATCCCACCTGCACCTTAAATACTATAGTGGCACCAGTCCAGGTGTTTCCAGGTTTTACTCGAGTTTGGTGTTGCACCTGACTATGCATTCTTATCCTTTTCTCCGATAAACTGAAAATAACAGGAGTGTGTCCATCTCACAAATGTAGAATCCGTCTCTGCAGTCATCTCAACCATCTAATTCCAGCAACAGAAGATAGACAAACTATTTTACCCGCGGACTTTTTTCTCTGGTGCTGTTTTGCGGTGTTGGTAAATTCACCACTTGATTTTGAGTTAAAATATGTTGTTGTAACTTGCGTTACTGAGATTGTAACGAGTAATAATATTACCTAAATTTGATTAGTAATGCGTTATATTACTGCGTTACAGCAAAAAGTAATATACTACTGTAATATTATTACTTTTGTAATGCGTTACTCCCAACACTGATTGTGTATCATCCAGGTACAGTGCAACACATGGTCAAAGAACAGATGACACAGAATAACATCAGTGTAGGTTGCAAAATGTTTATTTTGCAATGCTGTATGTGTGTGCGTGAGGCGCCGGCGCGATCGAACAGCGGAAACAAACAACAAAAAAATACTCTGTTATTTTTGGTCATACAGATCATTTGAAACTGCAATGTGTTTACTTTATTTCTGTCATCTCGGTTTCCTTTCCCTGGACTTTCGTAGAGCGCCGCGCCACACAAATAGCATATGAACCAAACTCAGCAACATAGCCTATATCTCTCAGTCTTTTCCTTTCGTTTTGTTAATCTGTTAATTAGGCTATTTAAGTCAAATATTTCGCATATTCATTCATTTTATATATACACTATGATTTAATAAAAACAGATTTTATTTTTAGTTAAACTTAATTTTTGTTGCTCGTCCGCCGTCTTTTTCTCTTCTCCGACCCCGCAGCTCTCTCTCCGATAGCTTAGTGTTAGTGGCACCAGTCCAGGTGTTTCCAGGTTTTACTCGTGCTATTTCTCCATGTTGGGAGTTTGGTTTCGCACATATTGCACCATGCATTCTTATCCTTTTCTCCGATGAACTGAAAATAACAGGAGTGTGTCCGTCTCACAAATGTAGAATCCGTCTCTGCAGTCATCTGAACCATCTAATTCCAGCAACAGGAAATAGACGAACTATTTTACCCGCGGAATTTTTTCTCTGGTGCTGTTTTGCTGTGTTGGTAAATTCACCACTTAATTTTGAGTTAAAATATGTTGTTGTAACTTGCGTTACTGAGATTGTAACGAGTAATAATATTACCTAAATTTGATTAGTAATGCGTTATATTACTGCGTTACAGCAAAAAGTAATATACTACTGTAATATTATTACTTTTGTAATACGTTACTCCCAACACTGTTTATAACATCCATGCAAACTCAACAGACACACCCTAAAGCGGATGTTCTGGCATTCTGGGCAGCACTGAGAGGGGGAGGGGGGGTGGCGGCTCTGCCACTGCAGAGGACGCGCACCGTTAAACCAGGCTTTAATGTATGTTTGGCAACGCGCGCTCAGCACCGATGACCTACTATAAGGCTTACTATGGAAAATGAAGACGTAAGCTTGGCTGCCGTTGCTGTTAATCGTTCTCAAAGTTTAGAAACAGACAAACAGCTGATGAAGGTGATTAGCTGAATCTTTTACCAGAGACTGGAATTTGTTTTGGAGTCGTACCACGTGACAAGCAACAAAGCGCAAAAGACAGAAACATCGAGAGCGTTTCAAATACTTCTAAATTCTGTTCTTAGTGCACAAGACTGCACGTAAGTTTTAATACCTCCTCGATTACAGTTATTTGGTAAAACTGCAGGAATGTGAAGCGAATTAGAGTAGGCTTGTTTTTTATTCCGGAGCGTTGATTAGATAACTGTTGAAGATCACGGATATAACACATGAAGTTTATTGAAAAGCGTTACTGCAAACGAATATAGGCCTAATACATTTCTGAATGTTTTCCTCCTCCATTTTCTCCGATTCATTTTAGGCTGTTTGTTTGTGATTATGCGAAATCGAAAGTTTTTTATTTTATTTTTTATCAGATCGTTATATTTAGACAGATGATGTAGCCTACCCCATTAAATAATGAATGTGCTCTCATGTTATTTAGTTTTTTTAGTCAAAGAAGCATGTAACAAAAATCAGCTGTGACTAAGTAGAATATTTTGGTTCACATAGTAGCCTAATTCATTATATATTCTATATAACCATAATAATTCACATTTGGAAGGCTAGAAGTAGGCTATTTTACAATAATAACATAGATTGTGAACTTTAAGTAATGATCAAATGACAAAAGGACTGTAATACATCCAGGTAATTAAAGGTTTAGCAATGTGTGTGTAAATAATGTAAACTGCAATAGAGAAAGTAATAAATATGCATTGAGTCTTTACAGTATTTATTCCTTGCATTGCATTATATCTAGTGCCATGTGTTGTGTGAAGATGAAAGTCAGAATGTATTTATTTATAATAGATTAATGAAATAGATTGTGGACATGAATGTAATTCAACAAATGAATGAAAAGAGTAAATATGTTGTAAATTATAAGAAAACTGCAATACTGAAAATATGTTTTGAACACAGTGCTGTCATGTTTGTTCCCAGCTGTATTCATATTTTTATGTTGTGAGGAGATGGAGGCATGTTTGTTAATCTGTTGAAATCACAATATATGTTCTATTAAGGTTGTTGCCTTTAAAAAAGAAATAGCCTGTTTGTTGCTAACTCAACATTCTCAATTTTTCATCATCAACTATCATGTTATTCATCTCAGTAAGATATCATCATCTCCAGGTCATACTGAGAAGCTGATTGTCTTCACTGACACCAGTGCTGATGTTAGCATTGCCAGTTCAGCTGCAGTATGTCAGAGAAGCGAGAAAAGGACTCTCCGTCTGAGATGAGTGTCTCAGAGAAACAGAGGTAAGACTGAGTCTGTTTTCAGAGAATCATATTAAACACTACTGAAGTTGAATTAATTAATAGATTTTTTGTAACAACCTTTTTAACAGTAACGATTTTCTCACTTATTGTCTGCTGCGCTAAAGTTTAATTTAGAACTTCCTATAATTTTTTGTTTGTTTGTTTTTAGATCATTGCAGGTTAAAAAATTGTCTAATATTTAATTTAGAGGAACATTTATCACAAACATAAATATGTGTATTACGTGGCTCTCTAAAATATTAGATTCTGATTGGTCAGTCGCCACATTCCTAAGTCTGATATTTTCTTATAAAGCTATTTGCATCATCAATAGCAACAGAGTATAACGGACCGATCCGGGTATTTCAAGCCAACACTTCTTTCATGTCTCTCGTATTGTATTTCAAGCTGACGCTTTTTTGTGTCTCTCGTATTACAGCAAGGACTCGCTCTCTCATTTCACATCTTGTCTCTTGTGACATCTTGCATCTCAGTTGTATTGTAAATGAACCAACCAGCTGGATGTCCATCAGTGTACACATTTAGTGCATAGTAAACTTAAATAATGCGGAATTGTATTACTTAGAACATAGAAATATGCCTGGCAAACAGGGCTTGACAATGGCACATGTAAAGTTCCATCATGTCTGTAAATGTTTTGGGACTATAAATAAATCATTTTAACAACACACTTGACAGAATGACAAAAAATGACAGTTGGAAAACAATCTCAACCTCAGACGTCACGCCCACGGACTGTTGGCTGAATGTCTGATGGATATGTTTTATGGTGAAATGGATATTGTGCAGGGTGAGGAACCAGTGCTTCACTTGACTGTTTACCAGTTTAGATTCCATTGTAGCTGACCTGATCTGTTTTTGGGATCGTTCAAAAGATGATCCACCGAAATTCAGTGAGGAACCACCATCATCTACCCAAAGGTATTTTACATTAGAGCATTGCATTAGCTAATTTCTTCACTGTGGTGAATGTGATAGAACTTTACTGAATAAATTCAATTCAATTTACTTTATTGTTAGTGTACATAGTACAACGAAATTATGTCTGGTGAGTCAAAAAAACAAAACAACAACAACAATGAATAGCTACCAACAATACATAACAAACAGCAACAGTTGCAACAAAAAGTGCAAATTATGTCATTAGCTGGAGGGTGTAAGTGCAGGGGGTGTAATGGAAGTCACAGCTCTTGGAAATAATCTGTTTCTCAGTCTGATCTGTTTGTGTGTGTTTTCATGGTCCTGTACCTCTGCCCTGAGGGCAGGGGGTCAAAAAGTCTATGACCCGGGTGGGTGGAATCTCCAGCAATGTTTCTGGCCTGTATACCTTCCTTCAGATCCCTCCGGTCTCTTCTGTACGCCAGCAGGTCACCTGACCTATAGGCAACATCCCGGGCTTTAAGCAAAGACCGCACCGTACGGTCCAGCCACGGTTTCTGGTTAGGAAACACTCTGATGGATTTAGTGGGCAAGACAGAGTTCGTGCAGAAATGCAAATAGGTCAAGACAGACTAGGTGTATTCCTCTATATCCGCATTCTCTTTAAACACTCCCCAGTAAGTTGGTCTTGATCGGCAGATAAGAGGTCTGTATGCCGGTGTCATTTCCAGCGAGATGTGTTCTGACATGCCAAAATGTGGAGATGCTGCAGCTTTATATGCCCCTGGGATGTTAGTATAGACCTGATCCAGAATATTATTGTCCCTGGTCGGGAAATTGATGCACTTGAAAAACTTGTGAAATACTGCTTTCAGTTCTACATGATTGAAGTCTCCTGCTACAATCACAACTCACTCCGGATGTGCACTTAGCATTAATAGTGCTGTGAAACTTCTCCAGTGCTGGCCTGAAATTAGTCAGTGGTGGTATGTAAACAGCTGTAATCAGAAAGGCATTTCACCGCTAGATATTCCGGATTCCAAAACAAAAGATCGCAGAAATGGTGTCTGTTAACCTTTACTGAACTCAGTCTGGAGCTACATAGGTAGACACTAAATACACATTAGATAAATACTAGATAAAACTTCACAATTGAAAAACTCCAGGCAACCAAACATAAATACATTCATATATAGTTATGAGAAGGACAAAATCACGGCTATACTGGATTTAATCACATGCAATCTTTTCTGTCTCCTGTCATTTTTTTCTTTCTCTCTCTGTTCTTTGTGTCATTAGTGTAAGATCAGGCTCAGATGTGTCCAGCTCTGTGTCTGTGAAGAGTGACCGTTCAATATTTCAACCACCGAAATTCAGTGAGGCAACATCTACTAAATAAGTGGATAACTGAATTAATGAACACGGCATGAATTTCTGCAGGAACAAATGTGTTGCTTGTGTTCAAGCATAAATATATAAACAACATAAACAGCACTTCTCAGTGCTGTGCACTCATAAAATGCGATACAATTAAAATTACATTTTTTTTATTATTGAACTATTATTCAATTGCTATCACTGAAATATACAAGAAGTGCAGTCTTACTATAAGAAGTAACACATTACATAGAACAAGTGGCAGATCTATTAGTTTGCATTTACATTCCAAGATGCACAGATCTATACAATATCAGGTTTTTGTCCTGTCCATTGCTGTGATTATCACTGTCAATCATTGCAGTTTTGGATTCAATCCCATATTTAAATAAGTTTGTCAATTCAGAAACCTTGAAATGTGCAGTTAGCAGCATGACAGACATTTATATTATATACAAAAGCAAGCAAAGAGCGCTCCCATTATAATCAATGAAGCTCAGCGCTGCAACTTTACTGACGGAGTGAAAACTCCCATTATAATCAATGAAGCCGACAACGCTGCACAGTGAATCTCTTAATCTGATTATTTATTTATTTATTTTTTGTAATGAAAGGATTTGTGAACGTGCTAAACTCTATGAACTTAAAAAAAAAAAAAACATTTTCAGCAGTGTTTTTGGTCTGCATCTCTGTGTAAAATTTACCAAAATAATAAATAAATAAATTTAATAATTTTAATGATTTCCACTGTAGTAAAATTATAATACTTCATTATTAATTTCATTACTTCTAAGTGTCAAACCCATATGCTTTTTTTTTTTTTTTGGAAAACTACTGGGAGACCTGGAAATTTCAAAAACTGACTCCCTACATGATTAATAATTGTTTTGATAATAACTGAAGCTTATGAGGCAATGACATGTGTTTTGATGACAACATGAACTCTTCATCAGTAATGCGATGTTGTAAGCCTCTCTGATTGTGTTTCCTCCACAGCGATGTGAAAGACTCATTGCCAGTTATCGCAAATGCTTGATTGCGGTTGTTGCTGCAAAGGGTGGCACAACCAGTTATTAGATTTAGGGGGCAATTACTTTTTCACGTAGTGCCAGGCAGGTTTGGACAGCTTTTTTCCCTTAATGAAATAATTATTTCAAAACTCCATTTTGTGTTTACTCGGTTTTATCTTTGTGTAATATTAAAAGTTGTTTGATGATCTGAATCTTTTAAGTGTGACAAATAAACAACAAAAAAACAAGAAGGGGCAAAAACCTTTGCACGGCACTGTATACACACACACTTCGTTTGAATATCAAATGAGGCTATGAGAGAATAGAAGTCTGCTGCGTAAGACTTCTCTAGATGAATGTTGCTGAAGGCAACCGGGGAATGAGGACAGCAGCCCATCCAGCTCCTCTATGAAGGTGCCCAATTGACCTGGGGGTGGGGGGATAAATTACTACAATGTGGAGTTTTACAGGAGTTGTTACAGTATCAGCATTTCATTCCAAAGAACTATTACTGCATAAGAGTAAGTTGAATATTCCCTGTTATTAGAAATGAAAAGACCAGTACCCCCACCGCTCCCAACCTAATGGGGGGTGTGAGAGAAGAAGTTATTAGAGAGAGCAACAGTGGTTGCTGTGTCCACTTGACAAATCCAGGGCTCAGTCAAGCCCAAGATACTAAAAGCTGACTTGGCAGCAAAGGCCAGAATGAAATCAGCACAGAGGTGCAGATAGGACGCAGGTTTGCAGGTTTGGATTGCCTTCTGCATGTGATGTTAAGAGCATTGTTGAGAGACAACAATAATGTACTTGAAGCACTTGTTAAATGTGGGAAAAGTGAGGGTGGAAAGAAAGTGGACTGAAATCGAATACAGGTTGAATGCACAAATTTATTTCAACCTGGAAAAGACAAGAAGATCAAAACTGTGCTGACAAAAGGAGTTGCTGGCATCGGAAAATCAGTCTCTGTGCAAAAGTTTGTTGTGGATTGGGCTGAAGAAAAAGAAAATCAGGATATCAGCTTTGTATTTCCTCTTCCTTTCCGGGAGATGAACTTAAAGGAGGAAGAAAACCAAAGCTTGATGAGCCTTGTAAGTCAGTTTTTCCCTGAGACAAAGGGACTGAACCTTACAAGAAGGAATCAGTTCAAAGTCCTGTTCATCCTTGATGGTTTGGATGAATGCCGTCTTCCTCTAAACTTTGAGGGTAATGAGACATGGCGTGACGTCTCGTCACCAGCCTCTCTGGATGTTCTCCTCACAAACCTCATCAAGGGAAATCTGCTTCCTTCTGCTCTCATCTGGATCACCACCAGACCAGCAGCTGCCAGTAAGATTCCTCCTGACTGTATCGACCGGGTAACAGAGGTCAGAGGGTTCAATGATGCACAAAAGGAGGAGTACTTCAGAAAAAGATTCACTGATCAGAATCTGGCCAGTGAAATCATTGATCACGTAAAAAAATCTAAGAGTCTGTTTATCATGTGCCACATCCCAGTCTTCTGCTGGATTTCAGCCACTGTTCTCCAGAATATTTTGGAGGAGAAAAGAAATAATGATCTGAAAAACAATCAGGCTGATGACGCCTCCAAAACACTGCAGATATCAAATACTGAAGATATTCCTAAGACTCTGACACAAATGTACACACACTTTCTCAGAAACAATCAGGCTGATGACGCCTCCAAAATACTGCAGGAATCAAATACTGAAGACATTCCTAAGACTCTGACACAAATGTACACACACTTTCTCCGCTTTCAGATCCAGCAGAGCAGACGAAAGTATGATGGAGAATACACACCAGATGTTTCCTGGGATAAAGATGCTATCCTTTCACTGGGGAAACTGGCATTTCATCAGCTGGAAAGAAATAACTTGATCTTCTATGACACAGATCTGGAAACCTGTGGTATTGACATTTATAAGGCATCAGTGTATTCAGGCATGTGTACCCAGATCTTTAAGGAGGAAACAGGGATTATTCTTGGTACCATGTACTGCTTTGTTCACTTGAGCATTCAAGAGTTTATTGCAGCCCTTTATGCACATCTGTTTCTAGACATCAACAAGAAAAGTGTGTTTTTTCAAGACTCTACAGTACAGGAAAACAAAAATGAAGCCATGATTGATTTGCTCAAGACTGCAGTGGACAAGGCACTAGAGAGTGATAATGGACACCTGGATCTTTTTCTTCGATTCCTCCTTGGTTTGTCACTCCAGTCCAATCAGAGACTCTTACAGGGTCTGTTGACGCAGCAAAATAGAAATGAGCAGAGCACAAAGGAAATAGTTCAGTACATCAAGCACATCAAGCTGGATAATTTGTCTCCAGAGAGATCCATCAATCTGTTCTACTGTCTGAATGAACTGAACGACCTGAACGACCAGAAAGAGATTCAGACTCACCTTAACAAAGGAAGTCTTTCATCTTCTGATCTTTCACCTGCCCAGTGGTCTGCTTTGGTCTTTGTGTTGTTGACATCAGAGGAGGAGCTGGAGGAGTTTGAGCTTCAGAAATTCAAGAAATCAGACGAGTGTCTCATTAGATTATCAGCAGTCATCAAAACCTCCAAAAGAGCTCTGTAAGTTATTTCATATATTTTGTCATGTTTTGTTCTCATCTTAAAATTGCATTTATCTACATTGATGCATAGCAGGTTTGGACACCCCTGATCTATAGTGATTATTAACCATATACCAATTATAATTAAATCATAACACATTTTGTTGAACTTTTTTAATTTGTAATTTTTTTTTGCGTTAAAAATGCCAGTCCTTTGGAATTAAAGTGCAATGGTATTTTATTAGATTTACATGGGTTTTATGTAGAAATTTCTCTTTTCAGCAAAACAAGCTGTTTAGTTAGCTGCAGAAGAAGCACGTCATGTTATTATAAAACACATTGTTCCATAGTTATTTCTACTCCAATATGCAGTTCAACTTCTTAAACTTCTGCTATAAAGGAGATATACTCTTGC
The DNA here is from genome assembly GCF_001515625.1 of Sinocyclocheilus rhinocerous. Taxonomy (NCBI): domain Eukaryota; kingdom Metazoa; phylum Chordata; class Actinopteri; order Cypriniformes; family Cyprinidae; genus Sinocyclocheilus; species Sinocyclocheilus rhinocerous. The sequence goes on from NW_015634111.1 coordinate 21,428, forward strand.
ATAACCTCAATGCATAAATTATTAACCTCCAGATTCTCCACCTCAAGACACTCATCAAGATAATAGAGCAGCACTTTTAAATGTATAACTCATTGCCATTAATGCTATTATTCATTTACATATTTTATTAAGTTTTATTCAAGCATGCTAGTTTGTTTTATCTAGGAAACTTGAATCAATAAATATCTAATATATATGCAGTATATTTACTGTTCATGTAAAAATAATTGGTATAATTATTATTATTA
>NW_015634111.1:30416-35001 GCF_001515625.1 Sinocyclocheilus rhinocerous
GCATGTGTACCCAGATCTTTAAGGAGGAAACAGGGATCATTCTTGGTACCATGTACTGCTTTGTTCACTTGAGCATTCAAGAGTTTATTGCAGCCCTTTATGCACATCTGGTTCTAGACATCAACAAGAAAAGTGTGTTTTTTCAAGACTCTACAGTACAGGAAAACAAAAATGAAGCCATGCCTGATTTGCTCAAAACTGCAGTGGACAAGGCACTTGAGAGTGACAATGGACACCTGGATCTTTTTCTTCGTTTCCTTCTTGGTCTGTCACTCCAATCCAATCGGCTACTCTTACGAGGTCTGTTGACACAGCAAGATGCCATTGACCAAAGCAAAAAGGAAATAGTTCAGTACATCAAGCTGAAATTAGAAGATAATTTGTCTCCAGAGAGATCCATCAATCTGTTCTACTGTCTGAATGAACTGAACGACCAAACTCTGGTGAAAGACATTCAGACCCACCTTAACAAAGGAAGTCTCTCATCTGCTGAGCTTTCTCCTGCCCAGTGGTCTGCAATGGCCTTTGTGTTGTTGACATCAAAGGAAGAGCTGGAGGAGTTTGAGCTTCAGAAATTCAAGAAATCAGACGAGTGTCTCATTAGATTATCAGCAGTCATCAAAATAAAAATGCAATTGATCTATAGCATGTTTGGACACCCCGATCTACACTGATTCTTAACCATATACCATGTATACCATGTATAAACTTTTATGGGTGAATTATATATTTTTTAATCCCAAAATTAATTGAATCCTCAAATTTAAACCTCAAGACACTTATTAAGATAATAGATCTAGCACTTTAAATGTATGATTGATTATTATTAAAGCTATAAACCTTAAATGTTATCTTTTTAATCAAGAATGCTATTATTTATGAAATGTATCACTATATCAATGAAATTCTAATATACCAAAAGTACTAGTTTTTTGAAGAGTAATGTCATTGTAGCTCACATTACTCACAGAATATTTACTGTTCATATAAAAATAATTGGTATAAATTTAATGTTTGTATTTAACAAATATATTACATGTATCTAATTCTGTGGTGTGCTTTATTTCTCTTGTAGGCTAAATGATTGTAACTTAACAGACAAAAGCTGTCCAGCTCTGGCTACAGTTCTTGGATCAGATACCAGTCTGAAAGAGCTGAACATGAACAATAATAATCTGCAGGATTCAGGAGTGATTCATCTCTGCACTGGACTGAAGAGTGTAAATTGCAAATTAGAGATACTGAGGTAAGTTTTGTGACAATCCCTAGTGTTTGGTTAGAATTCAGATCCATCTGTTAACATGGACCTAGATAATTTGCCACTGCCACATCCCAGACTTCTGCTGGATTTCAGCCAGTGTTCTCCAGAACATTTTAGAGGAGAAAAGAAATAATGTTGTGAAAAACAATCAGGCTGATGATGCCTCCAAAACACTGCAGGAGTCAAATACTGAAGACACTCCTAAGACTCTGACACAAATGTACACACACTTTCTCAGATTTCAGATCCAGCAGAGCAGACGAAAGTATGATGGAGAATACACACCAGATGTTTCCTGGGATAAAGATGCCATCTTTTCACTGGGGAAACTGGCATTTGATCAGCTGGAAAGAAACAATGTGATCTTCTATGACACAGATCTGGAAGCCTGTGGTATTGATGTCTATAAAGCATCAGTGTACTCAGGCATGTGTACCCAGATCTTTAAGGAGGAAACAGGGATCGTTCTTGGTACCATGTACTGCTTCGTTCACTTGAGCATTCAAGAGTTTATTGCAGCCCTTTATGCACATCTGGTTCTAGACATCAACAAGAAAAGTGTGTTTTTTCAAGACTCTACAGTACAGGAAAACAAAAATGAAGCCATGCCTGATTTGCTCAAAACTGCAGTGGACAAGGCACTTGAGAGTGACAATGGACACCTGGATCTTTTTCTTCGATTCCTCCTTGGTTTGTCACTCCAGTCCAATCAGAGACTCTTACAGGGTCTGTTGACGCAGCAAAATAGAAATGAGCAGAGCAAAAAGGAAATAGTTAAGTACATCAAGCAACAATTTGAAGCTAATCTGTCTCCAGAGAGATCCATCAATCTGTTCTACTGTCTGAATGAACTGAATGACCAAACTCTGGTGAAAGACATTCAGACCCACCTTAGCAAAGGAAGCCTCTCATCTGCTGATCTTTCACCTGCCCAGTGGTCTGCTTTGGTCTTTGTGTTGTTGACATCAGAGGAGGAGCTGGAGGAGTTTGAGCTTCAGAAATTCAAGAAATCAGACGAGTGTCTCATTAGATTATCGGCAGTCATCAAAACTACCAAAAGAGCTTTGTAAGTCATTTATTTACATTTTGTCATGTTTTGTTCTCATTTAAAAATGCATTTTTCTACATTGATCTATAGCATGTTTGGACACCCCGATCTACACTGATTCTTAACCATATACCATGTATAAATGAATGATACTTTTATGGGTGAATTATATATTTTTTAATCCCAAAATTAATTGAATCCTCAAATTTAAACCTCAAGACACTTATTAAGATAATAGATCTAGCACTTTAAATGTATGATTGATTATTATTAAAGCTATAAACCTTAAATGTTATCTTTTTAATCAAGAATGCTATTATTTATGAAATGTATCACTATATCAATGAAATTCTAATATACCAAAAGTACTAGTTTTTTGAAGAGTAATGTCATTGTAGCTCACATTACTCACAGAATATTTACTGTTCATATAAAAATAATTGGTATAAATTTAATGTTTGTATTTAACAAATATATTACATGTATCTAATTATGTGGTGTGCTTTATTTCTCTTGTAGGCTAAATGATTGTAACTTAACAGACAAAAGCTGTCCAGCTCTGGCTACAGTTCTTGGATCAGATACCAGTCTGAAAGAGCTGAACATGAACAATAATAATCTGCAGGATTCAGGAGTGATTCATCTCTGCACTGGACTGAAGAGTGTAAATTGCAAATTAGAGATACTGAGGTAAGTTTTGTGACAAATATTTTGTGGAAAAAATAATGCAAAAAACATAAATGATCTAAAATTCTCATCTACTTCCTGTAGGTTTCTGAAAAGTGCTGCTGCACAGGAAGCATGTGATTATCTCACTGAAGTTCTAGGTACAAGTCCATTAGTACTGAAAGAACTGGATCTGAGTGAAGTTAAATTAGGAGACCTGGATGGAGGGAAACTCTCTGCTCTTTTTATGGACTCTCATAGCAAACTGGAGAAAATTAAGTGAGTGATGTTATACATTTAAAACTCTTGTTTATCATTATAAAAGTCTGTCAGTCACATGTGCGAGCAGATATGAAGAGCTGTTGATCTGATGTGTGTTAAATATATGCTGAATATTAACTAATGCGAATTAGGAGACCTGAATGGGGGGAAACTCTCTGCTCTTTTTATGGACTCTCATAGCAAACTGGAGAAAATTAAGTGAGTGATGTTATACATTTAAAACTCTTGTTTATCATTATAAAAGTCTGTCAGTCACATGTGCGAGCAGATATGAAGAGCTGTTGATCTGATGTGTGTTAAATATATGCTGAATATTAACTAATGCTGTTTTATTCTGTTCAGGCTGAATAATTGTAGGCTGACAGAGAAAAGCTGTTCAGTTCTAGCTACTGTTCTCTCCTCCAAAACCATCCTGAAAGAGATGAACCTGAACAACAGCCGTCTGCTGGACTCAGGAGTCAAAGAGATCTGTGAGGGACTGAAGAATTCTGTGTGTGAGCTGAAGATACTCAAGTAAGTACATTTCACCAACAGCTATATCAAATGCCACAGCAATGAGATTAATGTTGCACATTGGCTGATTATGGGAATATTATATATATTTTTAATCTCCTCCAGACGTTGGAGGAATGTGAGATTACCAGTTTTGTAACTAAAAATAAAATGAAAGAAGAGCATTTGTTAACTGCACTAAAATAAAAGTAAACACAACTGAAAAAATGTAACTAAACTCAAATAACTAGTATGAAAGTGAAATATATAGATCACTTAAAAACTTTTTGTTAAGCAGTATATTATAAAATTTGACACATTCACATCTTGCTTCCATAAAACATGAAAACATAAGTGTGAAAACATATACAAAAGTGTGTTTATTGTGGTACAATTTTAAAGATATAGAAGTATGTTATATACAACCCATAGTAATCACCTGTTTTCTTCATATTCCTTTTATCACCTAACCCTTTCCCGGCCACTAACCTATTTTGTGAAACAAAGCTTCACTGCCATTGACGGAATTGTCCAGCTTTCTGTGTATGGAAGAAAAATAATGCCATATGTCTTTGAAACAAAAAAGCATGTTGAATAGCACTAACTGAAAAAATAATGCATTGCATTAACAGTGCTTGCATTTTAATACCTTGTATTTCCAGGGCTTGCATTTTTAGGTCCTGAAAATTAACATAGTTGTTTATTTAAGCTGTGAATATTTCAATTCAAAATATTTCACACACATTTTCATAATTAAAAATTCAATAATTCATATTCACCTTCCAGAATTCACTTCCAAAATATTCAGTCTGTTTAAAAATACGATGTATAATATT
>NW_015634111.1:35356-47150 GCF_001515625.1 Sinocyclocheilus rhinocerous
AGAAAAGCTGTTCAGTTCTAGCTACTGTTCTCTCCTCCAAAACCATCCTGAAAGAGATGAACCTGAACAACAGCCGTCTGCTGGACTCAGGAGTCAAAGAGATCTGTGAGGGACTGAAGAATTCTGTGTGTGAGCTGAAGATACTCAAGTAAGTACATTTCACCAACAGCTATATCAAATGCCACAGCAATGAGATTAATGTTGCACATTGGCTGATTATGGGAATATTATATATTCTTTAATCTCCTCCAGACGTTGGAGGAATGTGAGATTACCAGTTTTGTAACTAAAAATAAAATGAAAGAAGAGCATTTGTTAACTGCATTAAAATAAAAGTAAACACAACTGAAAAAATTTAACTAAACTCAAATAACTAGTATGAAAGTGAAATATATTGATCACTTAAAAACTTACTCACATCTTGCTTCCATAAAACATGAAAACATAAGTGTGAAAACATATACAAAAGTGTGTTTATTGTGGTACAATTATAAAGATATAGAAGTATTACTACAACCCATAGTAATCACCTGTTTTCTTCATATTCCTTTTATCACCTAACCCTTTCCCGGCCACTAACCTATTTTGTGAAACAAAGCTTCACTGCCATTGACGGAATTGTCCAGCTTTCTGTGTATGGAAGAAAAATAATGCCATATGTCTTTGAAACAAAAAAGCATGTTGAATAGCACTAACTGAAAAAATAATGCATTGCATTAACAGTGCTTGCATTTTAATGCCTTGCATTTCCAGGGCTTGCATTTTTAGGTCCTGAAAATTAACATAGTTGTTTATTTAAGCTGTGAATATTTCAATTCAAAATATTTCACACACATTTTCACAATTAAAAATTCAATAATTCATATTCACCTTCCAGAATTCACTTCCAAAATATTCAGTCTGTTTAAAAATACGATGTATAATAGCAGAGAAGTCTGCCGGGAAACACACCAGACATGGAGTTTCCAGAAGTCTGGATGTAGGTGCCACAAGGTGCCCCGACTCTGAGAAAGTAGATCCTTCCTCAGAGGAATCCGCCAGGGTGGGGCTGTCACTAGGAGCATCAGTTCCGGGAACCAGGTCCGGTTGGGCCAGTAGAGCAAGACCTGCTCCTCATTCTCCCTGACTTTGCACAGTGTCTGTGTGAGAAGGCTTACTGGGGGAAACGCATATTTGCACAGGCCCCGCAGCCAGCTGTGTGCCAGTGCATCCGTGCTGAGTGTTCCCTCGGTCAGGGAGTAGATAAAGAAAACTTCTGACTCCAAAGGAGGTGGTGGCGGACGAGTTGAAACATGCGACGGGAGCGCATACCACCTTGCCAGTTGATGTACGCAACGATCGCAGTGTTGTCCGTATGGACCAGTTCGTGCTTGCCTCATATGCGCCCTTAGAGATGGTTCAAGGCAAGGCACACTGCTAACAACTCTAGGCAATTGCTCGGCCATGGAGCCAGCGCTGAAGCTGTCTTATATGAAGCAGCCCCAGTGGTGTGACCACCGCTGCAGCTGCCATATGCCCCAGGAGCCTCTGAAATTGATTTAGTGGGACCGCCGTCCTGCCTTTGAATGAATTTAAGCAGTTCAACACTGACTGAGCACGTTCCTCTGTAATGTTATTCTCTTTTTTTATTCTCTCGGCCTGTCCACAACTCTCCGTGCCCTCTTGGGACCCTGACACAGCCAGAGATGGCGCTTCTGGACCACAAGCGTGGACATCGCACGACCCAGAGAACTCGCGGTGACCTTCGTCGCTCAGGGCGGAGGCAGCTTCTCCACAAGCCGCATAAGCAGTGCCGGCCAGACCAGACGAGTACCTACAGGCCCGGGAGGGGAGATGGTGGTGGTATTAGGACACAACTGCATCGCTACCGACCACTCGTATACCCCCAAGCTGCACCACTGTCGAGAGTGGTGAGGGAGGAGGAGCACACAGGCCGGTTTCTGGCAGTAAAAGTTGCCGTCCACGACCTGGTGAGCTCCTCATGCACCTCTGGGAAGAAAGACATTGGTGCGGGGTGCTGAGAACCAGTGTGAGCCAACCCGAGAAACCAATCGTCCAACCTCGAGGGCTCAAGACATGGTGGAGGTTTCCACTCGAGCCCTACCCTCTTGGCAATCCGGGCAAGCATAGCCATCATCTCTGGATCCAATTCAGGCATTGCCACCGTCCCGGAGGCCCTCCGATGCAGCGATTGACATACAATTGTCGGGAGGAGCCCCAAAGGATACGGCTGGTACGCTCCTTTTAGAGGGCCCAGCACGTTCCTCGGGCAGCTCGACTGGCTGCAGAGTGCTAGAGGAGTGACGGTCCCTCTGAGGTTGGTTCCTCGGAGGGGTCGCTGCCACTGTGATCCTCAGACCACCCGAGCTACTGCCTGAAGTAGTCCTCCCCTGACTTCTGCCAGGAAGAGAACTAGATCAAGGCAGAGGCACTGGAACTCTGCCCTTTTTGAGGAAGTGAAGGCTGCGATAGTGAAACATCACCCAGCACCAGGTAACGACCACATCCAGAAACACACGGGTGGAGCAACATCTATACAAAGATGCAACGTCGTCTTTACAAAGAAACAGCGTCGAGTTGGTACAGACGCAATGTCGAATGCTCTTTTAGGGGAAAAGCCTTTTTTTAGCGTGCTGAAGCGCACAGGTGAGATGGCCGCCTGCAACATAAACGGGGTAGTTCAGCCTGATGTGTTCAACCCACTCGACACGGGAAAACGACCACTGCTGTAGCGCCATTCCACCAACACGAAAAAGCTCCCTTAGAGTGCGCTGAACTCGTCTCATTCACAAACGAAGCTTGGTAAGAGCAGAACGATTGAAAACGCTCGACTCCGAAGCGAAATGATGAGTATGCGTTGCACCTGCTGCCTATTTATACTCGCGCTGCGATCAGCAGCAGCTGGATGCAATCATCGCATGCCAGTGTGCATTGCCTCGTTTAGTTTACACTAGAAGTAGAGTGGTCTCTCTAGCGAGATCCCCAATTCGTCGGTCATCAATGTGACATCGAAAGTGACTGACTGAAAGGGAACTACAATGTTAATTTAAATTATTGTTTTTATTGTTTGTAGACTTTCAGACTGCAGTATCACTGAAGAAGGTTATCTAGCTCTGGCTTCAGCTCTGAAATCAAACCCTTCACACCTGATAGAGCTGGATCTCACAGGAAATGATCCTGGACAATCAGGAGTGAAGGAGCTCAATGATTTACTACAGGATCCAAACAATCAACTAAAGACACTGAGGTGAGTGTTATAAAAATAGTAGCATTCAATAGTCTTAAACCCATTTTAGCTGAAAGAGAATAAAACTGTCAAAAAGACATTTATAAAAGCTTTGGAATGATTAAAAGCCATTTTACAGGTTTGTGAAAATAAAATATATGGCAGGCAATGTCAATATATTTCCTTTCATCAGGTTTTTGGGTCCTGTTGCTGATGAAGCCTGTCAGTATGTGACTGGAATTGTGGGTAAAAACCCGTTACTCCTGAGAGAGCTGAATCTGAGTTTACATGAACTAGGAGACACACGAGTGAATCAGATCGCTGCTCTACTGCGGGATAAACACTGTAAACTCAACACACTGATGTGAGTATTTTTAGTTCAGTTTTTTTTTTGCTCATATAAAATATCTTAAATCAAGAGACAAAATCAGTTCTCAGGAGTCACTTAATACTGGCATCAAGTACTCAAGTCAGTTGTATTTGTAATTCATCCTCTCCTGTTTAATATTTTAGGCTGTGTGATTGTGGTCTAACAGACGAAAGCTGTTCAGCTCTTGCTACAGTCCTAAGATCAAACTCCAGTCTGAAAGAACTTGACTTGAGCAACAATAATCTGCTGGATTCAGGAGTGAAGAAACTCCAGAATGGATTAGAAAACACAAACTGCACACTGGAGAACCTCAGGTGAGTTCAATGAACCCTTTGTTTGGTTTTAATAATGTTATTATCTTTTGTTCAACGTTAACATTACTGTAGTAAACTACATAGACCTTATCTGTCCAGAAGAGAAAATAAATGAAGTGTATTTGAGGTTTTACATTATAAAAATCTTTCACTGATATTAATTTTAGATAATAGATCTGATCATTTCAAACTTCTTTTCTCTAGACTTTCAAACTGCGGTATTTCTGAAGAAGGTTATAAAGCTCTGGCTTCAGCTCTAAGATCAAACCCTTCACACCTGATAGAGCTGGATCTCACAGGAAATGATCCTGGACAATCAGGAGTGAAGGAGCTCAATGATTTACTACAGGATCCAAACTGTCAACTGAAGACACTGAGGTGAGAGATGATGAAATAATACAAAATAAATTATATGCATGTGAATTATTTATAGATGTATTATTTCCCTAATAGAGTAAGGTACACAATTTGTTGCATCAAAATTGTTCAAAATGATCAAACTTGAAAGATCAGACGGTGCCATTTTGGCTGGCTGCAGAGTGATCAGCCGGGATCCACCCATCATTGATGTTCAGCTCCTTTCATCCCAGAACATCTCTGGGTGGTGGAGCAGTGGCAGGGACATCTCCCTACTGTCCCCTGAAGTCAGTTCTATGATCCTTCTCGCCCCCACATCTTGTCCTTTCTCTGAAGCCAGAGCCAGTAGCTCCCTTCCTCTGCCTCCTCTGCCAGATCTTTTAGTGCCTTTGACAACTTGGTGCTTCTGATACCAAGAGACTTCAGGAGCTGTTGAGTGGAGGTATCAGTGAAGCCTCGACAGCCAACTTCCACTGGATAGGTGAAGGCACTCTAACCTGCCTCTTTGCACACGACTGAGAGATCTGTGTACTTCTTCTTCCTCTCAAAAGCAGCCTCCAGGCCGTCTTCCCATGGCACAGTCAGTTCAACCATGATGACTGTTCTTGTGATAGTAGACCAGAGCAAGATGACTGGCCAGAGGGAGGTTACGGCGATCTGCTGTGGGAAATTCAACTGGTGGTCAAGATCAGCTCTCAGCTCCCAGTTGCCTCCGTGTGATAGCAGGGATCACTCCTTTGTGGTGCTTCCAAGCTCCTCAGCCCCTTGCCTCACAAACTGGCTCAGGCCATGAGATGTTTATTGAAATGTTCAAAGTAAAACTGTTAAGACAATGTTTGATAATCTTAACATGTTTTGTAATAGAATGCACATTGAATTGAATCCTGCTTCATCTACCCTTCTCCAGGTTTTTGAGTCTTGCTGCAGATGAAGCCTGTCAGTTTTTGACTGGAGTTATGTGTAAAAACCCATTACTCCTGAGAGAACTGAATCTGAGTGAACGTGAACTAGGTGACACACGAGTGATTCAGATCGCTGCTCTACTGCAGGATAAACACTGTAAACTCAACACACTGATGTGAGTATCTTACAACATTTCACATGTCACTACTAATAACTACTAGTAATGTTACAGTAGTTGATAATTCTCATTCGAGTCAGTGCAATTTTTCTCTTAGCATCACAAAAAAATCACAAAAATACACCTTCATTATAAATACACAGATGTCTTTCCTAGCTGAGTTACAAAAACAGTTTTCAGCTGTAAATTTCAATATAAGTTAAATTTAAGTGCACATTCAGGGGTTGGACAAAATATTGTGAACACGTGGGAAATAGCCAATTTTTTATTCAGGTGTTTTGCCACCATTTGCCTATAATACAGCTTCCAACCTTCTCAAAATTAGCAATATATTTTTATAGCATTCATTAATCTTTGTTAATGATAGATAATAAGTACAGTTGTTTGTTCGTGCTAGTTCTCATTTTTTAACTTCTAACAGATACAACTTTTGATTTAAAAAAATGTATTAGTAACATTATTAACATTAAGATGCCATTGCTCATTGTAAGTTCATGTAAATTAGTTGTTTATTTAAAAAAAAAATTTACCAATTCTTTCAAATTATACCTTATTGTAGAGTTACTGAGTAGAAAATGAACAACAGACGTAACAAACCAAGGGTGAGATTGAATTAATCTTGAATTGACGTATCTTTGTATTTCATATAGTATTTCGTAGCTCGTAACTTTGTGGTATTTGTAATGCACTTGTAGTGGTAATTTCTGAGTCAATTTAAAATGACAAATTACTGTCAGACACGACAAGCAAATCCTCCAAAACCTTGAATGATTATCATAAAATTGACCTATTTTCTTTTTCTTTCTCTCTTCAGTCTGTGTAGATGCAGTATTACAGAGAAACAGTGTCTCATCCTGACTTCAGCTCTGAAATTAAACCCATCACTCTTGAGAGAGCTGGACCTCAGTGAGAATGAACTAAAAAACACAGGAGTGAATCACTTATGTGACATACTGAAGGATTCACACTGTAAACTGGAGAGATTGAGGTGAGGAACATTCATATACAAGAATCAAAATACTTAAAGTCACTTGAACACTCTAAAGTAAAACAGTTTTTTACACAGGCAAAAATTTAGCTGTTTGATGTTTTAAGATTTATATTCACAATTTACAGACAAGATTAAACTATTTACATGCTGTTTTCTAATAGCTTTATTGCATTATAGTAGTATATGTCTAATAATGCATCACACTATTAGCAGGCCTACACTCTATTTTTATCCGTAATGTTTTTTTGTAAATATGTAAATGTCACTTTAGATGCAGACATCAGAGTCTCCTCTGCACTGCAAAGATAAACTTGTGATGCTGATTTTTTTTATACTGATTTGATACAGAGTTTGGCATAAAAGATTATGTACATTTAAGTAAGGTTAGAAAAATCTTCCCCTATTAAGATAAAATCTCCCCCTCAATTCAAGGAGGAAAATATAGTGGACTGTGGTTTGCTGTTCATTTGACAGAAAACAGGCATTGTATTAATCACCTAAAATAATGTAGAATATAATATAATGACATATTTGTTAGACTTTCAGACTGCAGTATCTCTGAAGAAAGTTATAAAGCTCTGGCTTCAGCTGTAAGATCAAACCCTTCACACCTGATAGAGCTGGATCTCACAGGAAATGATCCTGGACAATCAGGAGTGAAGCAGCTCAGTGATTTACTACAGGATCCAAACTGTTGGCTGAAGACACTGAGGTGAGATGTGAGAAAAATGTTACTGTGGAAAATTCTCATGGAAAAAAATTATGTGACGTCACATAGAATTGTGTCGTCACAAGCAAATTATCCATTTGCTACCCTTTCTTATCTGCTTAAAAGCCAGAAGGATCTTGAGATGGTAATTTCATTTTGGAGAATCATGATCTAGTGAACTTTTGCTTTGTTGGACGTTTCAGTCTTCCTATGTGTGTAGTAAAATTGATTTTCACTTGAATAATTGTGACTTTTTGACTTTCTTTTCAAAACAATATTTGTGTATTTAAATGTTCAAAGTAAAATTGTTAAAAGTAGCTAGAGCTTTCATTACAAACAATGTTTGATAATCTTAGCATGTTTTTAATATAATGCACACTGAATTGAATCCTACTTTAAATTCCCTTCTGCAGGTTTTTGGGTCCTGCTGCAGATGAAGCCTGTCAGTATGCAACTGAAGTTCAGGGTGAAAACCCATTACTCCTGAGAGAACTGAATCTGAGTTTACATGAATTAGGAGACACACGAGTGAATCAGATCGCTGCTCTACTGCAGGATAAACACTGTAAACTCAACACACTGACGTGAGTATTTTACATTATTTAACATGTTGCATGACTACTAGTAATGTAAACAGAGGTGTTTTGCAGTTGTCCTGGTGCAACTTCACAAAATTAACAAGGCACATGAAAGGAACAATTATACAGGCAATTAAAAAACTGTTCGCATGACTTCGTTTTGCACTAATCAGTTGTTCCACAAGTTGCAACACTGTCTCGGTCTGTTGTTTCATAGAAGAAAACATAGCTAAAGAGACAGAACAACAAAAACAACAAAATAGTGGAGACTAAAACAACAACAGACGGCCACACTGACAAGCGCTTGTGTGAGAGGATTTCGAGAAGGCAGCAACTTTAGTTTAAAAGAGTACAAAAACATTTTTATCAGTCATAACTTCTGGTTAAAAGTAGAGCAGACGCTGGAAAAAGATGAAGCTCTCTAGAACGCATGTGTTGACCGCCTGTGTTCACGTACACCTCAAATAGAGTATACTTGAAAGGCTACGTGTTCAGCTGTACACATACGCTAGCCTACACATACAAAAACAAAGTATACTTTGGCCTCAAGTCAGTTTGATCCTGACTCAATAATTATTTCAGTGACAACAGGAGAGAAGTTTACTTCCAGTGCTTAGAAAACTCCTCGAATAAGTGATAGATTGAAAAAACAACTGTGCTATAAACACACAGGTGTGTTGTTGTTGTTTTTTTTTGCTGTTAATTTAGTCACACTCAGATCATCCAAGATGAGCAGCTGCCTGTTTTTCAAAATAAAAAAAAAGAATACCAAGAAACACAAAATTAATACTAGTGGCTCCTGATGATATATTGAGGTCTTATGAAGGGAAACGATCTGTCTGTGTAAGAAACTGAACATTATTTACAGCATTATTACCTGTAATCCATAGCTTCAGGCAAATGGTCCAGAGTGATGTCCAGTTCGCTAAAGAATCATTATTTTGCACTGGTTATTTTTAGTGAACTAGATGAACCAGTTCACCAAATTGGACAGAACCATCTGAAAAACTTTGAGGCTCAAGCAGCATAGATCTACAAATTACTCCATCAAAACTAACTTTTGGACGTCTGACACACTCTCTGACTGACTCAAAACACTGGTATATATGATCTTATGATGCCATTCAGAGCCGACTCGTTCAGCGCTCCTGTTCCTCCAACAGTACACTGAAAGTGAAAGTGATGTTATGTATGGTGTCCCATACTCTGAATTTGTGCTCTGCATTTATCCCATCCATGTGCACAAACACAGCAGCGAGTAGTGAACAAACACACACACCATGAACACACACCACGAGCAGTGGGTACTGGGCAGCCATTTTTTTTTGCTGCAGCACCCGGGTATCATTTGGGGGTTCGGTGTTTTGCTCAATACCTCAGTCGTGGTATTGAAGGTTGAAGAGAGCGTTGGTCATTCACTCCCCCCACCTACAATCCCTGCTGGTACCGAGACTCAAACCCATGACCTTTGGGTTACAAATCCAACTCTCTAACTATAAGTGATATGCACATGTGTGAACAGAGCACTTGAATGAAGGGGGGAAATTAATATTTTTTATGGTTTCTTATGGTTTATGTAAAAAGGGGGGTTGTTTAAGACGATATACATTTTATATGCTTTAAATATGTAAAACATATGTGTTTCACATCATTTTTGGGAGCTTTAATAATGTAATTGTGTATACGTTACGTCATTGCGTAAATATGAAAATCAACTGGAGAATCAGTTAATTGAACCAGAAACGAACTGTCCAAAAGAACCGGTTTGCAGAAAAGAATCTGACTTTTCAGAGAGTTTGCATGAGGCTATGGATTACAGGTAATAATGTTGTGAATAATGTTCAGTGTCTTTCAGAGACTGATCATTTCACTTTATAAGACCTATATAGTATATTGTTAGGACCCTCAGGTATTAATTTTGTGTTCCTTAAAATGTTTTTTTTTTTTTGTTCACAAAAATGGGTAGCCACTTATTTGCACTTTATGAATCACCATGGACCACGTTTTGAGCTAAAAAAAAAATCCTCTTTACAGTTCTACTGAAGAAAAAAGTCACCTACATCAATTAACAGCAAATTTGTATTTTGGGGTGGACTGTCCCTTTAAATGCACTTACAGGGGTTGGCCAAAATAATGTGGACACATGGGAAATAGGTGATATTATATTAAGGTGTTTTATCCCCATTTGCCTTTAACACTGACTCAGCTGTACTATCAGCAACTGTTCCTGCAACCCCTCCCCCTCGTTCACCATCACCGTAATATTAACCACATGCACCTATCATCATTCATCATGAACTACTATAAAGACAGCACTCACCCTCATTTTGTCGTCTGGTCTTGTCTAATACTGCTGCATACTTGACTGCCTACCTGTATGCCCTCCTGTTCTTCTGTGCCATGATCATCTTCTTCAGTCCAACTACCTTGACGTAGTCTTCCATTTACCACCCTGCCAAAGAGAACAGAGTAACTGTTATGATAACGTGCTCGGTTACTTACGTAACCTCGGTTTCCTGAGATACGGGAACGAGTACTGCGTCGCTAGACGCTTATGGAGAAAACTCCCTTTTCTTCGAGGACTGAAGCCTTTACAATCACGCAGTGTACCTGCACGGCCATTGGTTTGTGCAGTAAATAAAAAACGAACCAATGGCTAGTCAGTGGCGCTGCACGAGCCTATGGCGTCGAAGCCCGCCAGAGCCCGCCAGAATGGGTGGGGCCATCTGGCTATATAAGCGGGCATTTCACCATAGGATCTCAGATAAATTCGACTGAAGCGACGACACTGAGTCGTGCAGCGTCATGGCATGGCAAGGAACGCAGTACTCGTTCCCGTATCTCAGGGAACCGAGGTTACGTAAGTAACCGAGTATGTTCCCTTCCGATACTTCACTCGTATTGCGTCGCTAGACGCTTATGGGGAACCAATACAATCCTGCCGTGTCATGAAAGAGGAACGACTAACATGAACTGACCTTGAGCATAAAAGGCTCAGAGGACCAATTATACACAGGGTGAGCCCTGCGGGAGGCAAGAGGCTGAACTCACTGAGGTCAGCCCAGCCTTGGATAATCGTTCCAACGGTTTTGTAGAGCCTCAGCACTACTGAAAGGGCCAAGAGCGTACCTGAAAAAACAGGCAATGCCTGAAGAATTAGACCGCCTTAAGCAGGCGCGTATCCATTTAAGCAGATAGAATCCGAGCCTGCAAGGTCGGAACTTCCAAGTTATAGAACCTGGTGAAAGTGGACGGCAAGGCCCAGCCGGCCGCTGCACAAACATCTGCTATGGACACACCGCTAGACCACGCCCAGGACGAGGCTATGCCCCGAGTGGAATGGGCTCTGACTCCTATGGGGCTCTGGAGATCCAGGGAGGAGTATGCTAGCATGATAGCGTCAACTAACCATCGAGAAATCCTCTGCTTTGTGACCGGGGACCCTTTGGTGCGGCCACCAAAGCATACAAAGAGTTGTTCCGACCACCTGAACGGGGCGGAATGCTCGATGTAAATTCTTAGTGCCCTAAACGGACAGAGAAAGTTAAGCTCCTGGTCCTCCTCAGAAGGAGGGAGCGCAGAGAGAGTAAAAACCTGGGCTCTAAACGGGGTGTAGAGCACCTTAGGAATGTACCCATGTCTTGGTTTTAGGACGACTTTGGAGTTGTTAAGCCCAAACTCAAGACAGGCAGGACTTACCGAGAGAGCCTGCAAGTCACCTACTTGTTTAACCGATGCTAGCGCCAGTAGCAGAGCGGTTTTCAACGACAGGGTTTTCAAGTATGCAGACTGTAGTGGCTCAAAGGGGGAACCCTTGCGGGCTCTCAGGACCGTGGGCAGGTCCTACGCAGGGACCGTGGGGGACCAGGGCGGATTGAGCCTCCTGGATCCTCTCAGGAAATGGACAATTAAGTTGTTCCGGCCCACAGACTGTCCGGCTATAGGAGCATGGGAAGCTGCTATAGCTGCCACCATGGACCTTGAGCGTGGAAGGGGAGCGGCCCTTGTCCAACAGCTCTTGAAAGTAGGACAATATCACCGATATGTCACGTGAAACTGGGTCTTCGCCACGGGTTGTGCACCAGGCGGAAAAGACCGACTACTTAAGGGCATAGAGGCGTCTCGTAGACGGGGCTCTAGCCTGTGAGATAGTATTCAGGACGCTCTC
>NW_015634111.1:47298-52920 GCF_001515625.1 Sinocyclocheilus rhinocerous
CAAAATTGACCCTGAGTCCCAGGCACTCTAAGTGGCTGAGGAGGAGGGATCTGTAGGATATTAGCTCGGCCTCTGACTGGGCTAAGATGAGCCAGTCATCGAGGTAATTCAGAATGCGGACTCCCATCTGTCTCAGAGGGGAGAGGGCCGCGTCCATGCACTTCGTAAAAGTGTGGTTAGCCAGAGACAGTCTGAAGGGCAGGACCGTGTACTGATATGCCACTCCCTCAAAGGTGAATCTCAAGAATCGTCTGTGATGGGGGGCTACCTGGATGTGAAAGTAAGCATCTTTCAGATTCAGAGAGAAGAACAAGTCCCCTGGGCATATTTGCGAGAGGATCTGCTTCAGGGTAGTCATTCTGAACGTCCATTTCATGAGGGCACGGTTCAGGTGTCTGAGATCGAGGATGGGCCGGAGGCTGCCATCCTTTTTGGGGACGAGGAAGTAGCGGCTGTTTTGCGAGAGGATCTGCTTCAGGGTAGTCATTCTGAACGTCCATTTCATGAGGGCACGGTTCAGGTGTCTGAGATCGAGGATGGGCCGGAGGCTGCCATCCTTTTTGGGGACGAGGAAGTAACGGCTGTAGAAGCCTGACTCGCTCTGAGCTGGTGGAACCGTCTCTACAGCTCCTTTTGCCATTAAATTCTTCACCTTGGATCGTAAGATGTGAGCGTCCTTGCTCTGCACTGAGGTGGAGACCACGCCGTGGAAGTGCAGGGGTCTTCGAACGAACTGGAGTGAGTAACCTCGTTTTATAATCCCCAGAACCCAGTCTGACACTCCGGGTATGGCCTGCCAGGCCTCGGCCCATGTGGTGAGGGGTTGGATTAGTTCGGGTGGTGAGTTGCCATGCTTGAAACTTGTGATAACTGGAAGAGGAAATTTGCTCTCTTTTTGAAAATGTTTGTTTTTTATTTCTCTCTCTATAACAGCGGCTGTTTGTGAGGACACTTTTGGAACAGGCCCAGTATTCACAACAGTTTCTAGAACAAACATACTGCCACTGGCACCCGGAACCGAACGGGGTGCTTGAGGGCACAACAGAGGGCGTTTTGGGGTGGTCCGGTGCTGTCGAGACTTTGCCCCCTCCTCTTCCTGGCCAGCAGATCAGGACGACGCCTGAGGCGCAGAATCCAACGTCAGCTTGGGCCGTGGTCCTTGTCGCGTCGGAAATGGGTAGCATCTGGCCGAGCAGGAGCGCTGTTGGGGCTCTGGCTTTTGAGTAGGCTGAGTGGGCGGCGGCGCAGGTTTCGCTGGCTGCTGTGCTGGTGTAGGTCTGAGGCGACTGGCAGCCGTTGCAGAGCTGGAGCGCTTAGGCAGGAAGTGCCGCATTGCCTGGGACGACTTCTGTGCTGCTGTAAAACGCTCTGCAAATCCCTCAACGGCAGGTCCAAACAGCCCCGTAGGGGAGACCAGAGAGTCGAGGAAGGGGACCTTCTCAGCCTCCTTAATCTCAGTGAGATTTAGCCATTAGTGGCGCTCCAACACCGCTAAGCTGGCCATTGACCTCCCGATGGCCTGTGCTGTAGCCTTTGTAGCTCACAAAGCCAGGTCTGTTGCACTGCGCACATCTTTGATGGCTGCGGGGTCAGGTCCGGACTCGTCCATGACTTGGAGGAGTTTGGCCTGAAAGACCTGGAGCACAGCCATGGAGTGCAGAGCTGAGGCCGCCTGCCCGGCGGAGGAGTATGCTCATCCAGCGAGGGCAGACGTTGTTCTGCAGGGCTTGGAGGGGTGAGCGACCTTCGCTTTCCATCCAATGGCAGTGGGTGGGCAGAGGTGTGCAGCCACTGACTCATCGAGAGGAGGTAGTTTTTCGTAGCCCCTTCCCTCAGCGCCATCCACTGAGGAGAATGCAGAAGAAGAGGATGTGCAAAGGCGAACCGAGTAGGGAGCGCGCCACAATTTCGTGAGCTCGTCGTGGACTTCCGGGAAAAACGTCAGCGGTGTGCAGTGCAATCCTGCACGAGCCGCAATGACGGCGCAGCATTTGAAACAACACTGCTGCTCTTTTAGTCTAAAATTTGCTTTTTAGACTCTCCGGATGGCGGCAGGTGTCCAGCTGATGTCTGCACTGAACGCTGAAGGGGGCTCATAGAGCGGGCGTGAACAGCAGAGAGGCGCAGAGGAAAGGCAGCTTCTGTCCTCAGCGAGGCGTGTCAACGGCAAGCGCTTCAAGTCCCGTAGATCAGCGAAGGGAAGATCGTCGTCGCAATTGATCTGAGATCCTATGGCGAAATGTCCGCTTATATAGCCAGATGGCCCCGCCCATTCTGGCGGGCTCTGGTTGGCTTCGACGCCATAGGCTCGTGCAGCACCGCTGACGAGGCATTGGTTCATTTTTTATTTTTTTTTACTGCACGAACCAATGGCCGTGCAGTTACACTGCGTGATTGTAAAGGCTTCAGTCCTCGGAGAAAAGGGAGTTTTCCCCATAAGCGTCTAGCGACGCAGTATGAGTGAAGTATCGAAAGGGAACCTAAGTACCCTGCCTACATTTCTTACAGTGTCTTGCATTCCTGTGTTGTCGGTTGGTGAATTTCAATTCAATAAAGCATCAGAATCACTATTCCTGTTGTCTGTTCTCCGGTTTGACACCAACTTTCTTAGAATGAATTCATGCAACTTTTGATTAGTATTAAGTTGAAGGTTGTCTATAAAAACATCTGCCAGTTGCTTCAGATACAGAGGGAATCAGTCTCTCATGCTTCACTCCAAAACTGTCCACAGTGGTTTGATAATATTCAGGTCAGGTGATTTTTCTGGTGAGGGCAAATGTTTAAGTTCATCTTGGTGTTCCGAATGTGCAGGTTTTATGATCATGACATCTTTTTCACATTTTAGCACTTGTGTCTGATTAAAGTTGTGGCAGTTGCAGCTCTTTCATGGATTTGCAAAGTTCTTTGTGGTTGCTTTTTATGGAAACAGGGTCTGTAATTGTATATTTTATATTTGACGTTTGCTGTCACAATGCTGCAGTAGTTTTGTGTTGTTTGGGCACAGTCCTTTGTAGTGTTTGGTTCCTGTCGTTCACTTTTGTCGTTCAAAATTTCCTGACTTTTTTCACGATAACTGAGGTCTAGGGGCTATTTAACTACCATATAAGTTTCAACATCGTTTCTGTCCAGTCTGCTCGTTTTACCGCGTTTTACCACAGCTGTCGTCGGTTTTTTTGTCTGGCAGTGGCATTAGATATGCGATCAAATTTCAAATTTGATGCTGTATTACGTCGATTCTGGCACCCAACATCACAACAAGATGATATTTTTTTGGTACTTTTACCGCAAATATATATTCTTAAGGACATCAAAACCTAAAATAAAACTCCAGAAAGGTGTAAAATATGTGACCTTTAATGTATTAATTAAGCTAACAATGAGCGATATATTTTTTAGAGCATTTATCAATCTTTTTAATGCTAGATAGTGGTCATTTCTGAGTTGTCAGTTTCAAATGACAAATTTCTGTCAGACATGACAAAAAAAATTCTCCAAATCCTTAAATGATCATCATAGATCTGACCCATTTTCTTTCACTTCCTGTCCTCAGTCTGTGGGATTGCAGTATTACAGAGAAACAGTGTCTCATCCTGACTTCAGCTCTGAAATCAAACCCATCACACCTGAGAGAGCTGGACCTGAGTGGGAATAAAATAGAAAACACAGGAGTGAATCACTTATGTGACGTACTGAAGGATTCACACTGTAAACTGGAGCAATTGAGGTGAGGAACATTCACATGCAAGAATCAAAATGCTTAAGATAACTTTTTTTGCTTTTGTCCTTAAAATGAAAAAAAGCAATCATTTATCACCTATTTGACTTATGTTTTTTATGTTTGTTTTTATGTTTATGAAGCTGCTTTGACACAATCTATATTATACAATGCACTATAGAAGTAAAGGTCACTTGACTTGTTTTTACACAACATATAAATTAAAATACAGGAAAACATGTAGCTGTTTGTGAATCATGTTGTATTTAAGATGTTTTATATCTAGCAAGAGCTAGAAGCTTGGCTAGTTGCAGTGGACAAATCAGGCCTACCTGGTAAGTTCAAGGTTAAGATATACAAACATAGCATTCTTCCGAGGATCCTCTGGCCCCTCTTAATCTACGAGGTTCTGATATCTACAGTGGAGGGCTTTGAGAGAACAATTAGCAGGTTCTTATGGAAATGGCTGGGACTACCCCAAAGTCTGAGCAGCATCAGCTTATATGGGTAAAAAAAAACAAGCTGAAACTCCCCATCAGAAGCCTGAATGAGGAATTCCTGGTGACCCGCACTAGGGGAGGTGCTACAGTTGCAGTATCACGAGTCATGTGACCCACAAATCTCTCAGGCAGTGATTGAGGTCAGGACATGTTGCTGAATCAAGTCTGGAGCAAAGGGTGTTATTGGGCACAGTGGCTCAAGGAAGAACAGGCCTGGGTAGTAACATGACATTTTGCCATGGCAAGGCAAGGAGGAGGTCGCAGCTCCAAAATGAGGTACGAGCATCGCTCAAGGAAGTGAGAGCCAGCAGGATGGTTGAGATGCAGCAGCAGGAAGCCTGGACAAGGTGGAAACAAATGGTGGAGTGCAAAGTCACTTGGGCTGGGCTCTTGAAATCTGAGCCCCACTGAATGAAATTCCTAATCCAGGTTGTCTACGATGTACTACCAAGCCCAACTTGTTCTACTGGGGGAAGGCAGAGTCACCAGCTTGCCCTCTGTGCCTGATGAGAGGGACTCTGGACCAAATCCTCAGTAGCTGTCAAAGAGCACTGAGTGAGGGGCGTTATTGCTGACATCATGATGAAATCCAGAAGGCCATTGCAGATATCATCTCCAGCGGGATCACTCACTGCAAGTGCCTACCTCCACTGAAGAAGACCATAACATTTGTCAAGGCTGGGGAGAAGGTAACACCAGCTACAGGACCACCTCCTTTGGCCTGCTTTCAACAGCACAGGACTGAGAGCTGAAAGTCGACCAGGGAAAGCATGGCTAAGGCCAGACATGGTTCTGATCTCAAAAGCCTCCAAGCAGATCATCCTTTTAGAACTCACAGTTCCCTGGGAGGATTGTATCGAGGAGACCAATGAGAGGAAGAGAACCAAGTGTAACGAGCTGATAGAAGAGTGCCAGAGCAATGGCTTGTCGCAAGGTACAAGCCAATTAAGGTAGGTTGCAGAGGGTTTGCGGGTTTTGCGGCAGTGTATGACAAGCTGGGCATCAGAGGGGCCAGCAGGCAACGGGGCATTAAGTCAGCCACAAAGGCAACCGAGGGTCCTGCATGGTGGTTGTGGATCAGGAGACAGTCAATCCTGGCTGGGTCATCTGGGCAAGGGTGTATAATTGTTGAAAGACTTGAAAACACCTGATGGTCCCTGGAAACATCATTGATGATGTGTCCTGGAGCATCACTTAGTGATGTATGTTAAAGTCCCCCTGTAGTCAAATATTTTATCCCTTAAAACTTATCTTTGATCATCAAAATGACATATTTAAATGTTTTTTCTTGTGAAAATACTTTTCTCATGCCTTAAAATAGCTTGAATGTAACTCTACACCCTTGCCTCATTTACTATACCCGGATCTATGAATATGCAAATTAGTCCCGCCTCCACTCAGTCACAC
>NW_015634111.1:53164-58899 GCF_001515625.1 Sinocyclocheilus rhinocerous
GGGAGAGGTGGGTCTGACTCCGGGCTACTTTTACACAGTTGCCACGGGTTATAATGCAAGTTAGCGGTTCTAAATTCACATTAAACCACAGCTTCATGGGTTTTTTCCTCTGATTTATTTTTGGTTTTGTGCTGGTATTGGTATATTTTACATGCTAGTGATGGGAATCGATCCCTTGACGTGATTGGTTATTGGATTGTGACGTAGCAAACCAAGGTCTGTTTCAAACTGCATTTCTTGGGACTGCCATTGGGAAACTACAGTTTTAAGGAGAAAATACTCAGCAATGGTGTTGATTAATAGATTGGCACACGGTTTGTCTAAAAACATATTAAAAACACCACATAGACAAATAAACAACATAAAAAAACTTGATTTTCACTACAGGGGGACTTTAAAGGAAAAGGCTAAATTAAAATATTGTATAATAAAGTAGTGCAGGCCTAATAATGTTACCCCCCACCATCAGAATGATGGCAGCAGCTCTGGTTATGGCCCTGTATCACCGTTGCTTTTTTTAATGGGTGAAAAGCTTTTTTGATCTTGATGCATGAGATCAGAGATCAGAACAAACACCTACACAGAAGAAAGAAGTGTCAAATATGTGATAAACAAACGGTTTATTTTTTTTTCTGTTTTGAAGGTAAAAACATGGAAACAAATTATCCAAAGGCACTCAGACCCTCTTCCTCTTTCTGTTTTTTAAAATGATTTAATTTATTTATTTTGTGACTTTACTAAATACATAGTTCCCTTTCGTGGAACTTCGAACTGCGTCCTCTAGGGGTCGCTATGGGGAACGCCTCGTCGTGACCCGTGTCTGAAGCTTACATTGAAAAAACACCAACTTGTTTGGCCGGCGACAGCCATGACGTCACTACCGCCGCGACTAGTACAAAATAGGCGCCGGTAGCGCACATCATTCACCTTCTTCGTCTTCACTGACCGTGCTGTTTGAAGCGTGCATTCCAAAAAAGTAACCCGAGACGTTTTCTTCTATCTTTTTATGCTTTCTTTCTAATGTAGGTTAAGCTGCTGTTATATGACAGATGAAGGTTATTCTGCTCTGACTTCAGCTCTGAAATCAAACCCATCACACCTGAGAGAACTGAACCTGAGCGGGAATAAACTAGGAGACTCTGGAGTGAAAAACCTCAGTGATCTACTGATGAACCCACAATTCAAACTGGAGAAACTACAGTTAGTATCATTATACTGTACAGCAGCTACAGTGTGATTAATTGTTTAGTTTCTTAAAGTCACCATGAAATCAAAATGTACAATTCTTATTTAATGGAACATTGTAGTGCTTATTTTAAATGATTTTATCTGTGTACATTGTGTACACTGTACATTTTTTTTATTTTTTATAATTGTACTGTACTATGGTATTTACTCATTGTGAATTTAACTCACACGTGAACTTAACATGTGTTTGTTTCATTGCCTTTTCACTTTTTATCCTCAGTCTGTGTGAATGCAGTATTACAGAGAAACAGTGTCTCATCCTGACTTCAGCTCTGAAAACAAACCCATCACACCTGAGAGAGCTGGACCTCAGTAGGAATGAACTAAAAAACACAGGAGTGAATCACTTATGTGACGTACTGAAGGATTCACACTGTAAACTGGAGAGATTGAGGTGAAGAATATTCACATAAAAGAAAAAAATATTTTGTTATTTAAATGAAACCGAATGAAATGTGATTTTTCTCATTTCTCTTAATGTAGGTTAAGATACTGTTATATGACAGATGAAGGTTCTTCTGCTGTGACTTCAGCTCTGAAATCAAACCCATCACACCTGAGAGAACTGGACCTGAGAATGAATGAACTAGGAGACTCTGGAGTGAAAAACCTCAGTGATCTACTGATGAACCCACAATACAAGCTGGAAATATTAGAGTTAGTATCATTATACTGTACAACAGTTACGGTGTGGTTAAAGTTTACTGTTACTTTAGTTTAAGAAAACAGACTCATGTCACATCATTTATAGCTACATCTTCTGGCATTTCCTCATCTAAAGAAAGACTGAAAATTACTATTAGCTAATTAGCTACCGATTGTTCAGTATGTGTGTCAGTATAAAGAACATTAAACTCTGAAGCATTTGATACTTTGTGGCTATACAGTTGTTTCATGTGCTGAAATCTGACAAATTAGCTGTGAAAGAAGACAGTAATGGCAACTAAAATAATGTAACATGATGCATTGAACTCACACGAGCTTAACATGGATCTGAATCAATGAATTTTCTTTCTTTCTTCAGTTTGAGTGAATGCAGTATTACACACGAACAGGGGCTCATCCTGACTTCAGCTTTGAAATCAAACCCATCACACCTGAGAGAGC
Source organism: Sinocyclocheilus rhinocerous (assembly GCF_001515625.1). Lineage (NCBI taxonomy): Eukaryota > Metazoa > Chordata > Actinopteri > Cypriniformes > Cyprinidae > Sinocyclocheilus > Sinocyclocheilus rhinocerous. Next base: position 55,520 of record NW_015634111.1, read on the forward strand.
TGAACCTCAGTGAGAATCAAATAAAAAACACAGGAATGAGTCACTTATGTGACGTACTGAATGATTCACACTGTAAACTGGAGACATTGCGGTGAGGAACATCATAATTCTTAATCACAGTTTAAATCAGATTTGTATCTGTTCATATGTTTGTTTACATTTATGATTCAGTCTTTCTGTTTGTCTTTTTTAGCCTAAATTTCTGTGGTATTACAGACGTTTCTGCTTTAACAAACGCAAAAGCACTGCAGTTTCTAAAACAGCTTGATCTGAGAAACAACATGATTGGAGACTCAGTGAAGCAGCTCATTCATGTGCTACAAGACTCAAACTGTGAACTGAGGTGAATAAATATCTCTTTGTGGTATTAAAGAGAGCATGGGACATCTTTCACATGGGACATCTTTCAAAAAAAAAAAGTCAAAAGAAATTCGTATTCGTCACGGAATGCTCACACAAAAGATCCATTAGCAGTTTTAGTCTCAGATTCCAAAAAAAATTTAAAAAATCTGCAAAAACAGGAAACAAAGATAGCAACACAGGAACAGAATGCAACTAAAGACAAAATGACAAGATATATATATATACATATATATAGGGTGAGGCTAATGAGTCGATGATAAACAGCTGGCAGTAACGAACCAATAATGAGTGCAAAGGGTTATGGGAAATGCAGTCCAGAACACACAAACAATGACACAAAAAGAGTGCCCTCTGGTGGCTAAGCTGGGCACTCCAACAACTGGCTGTGACATTACCCCCTCTCTAAAGAGCAGCTTCCAGACACTCCATAAAAAAAAAAGTAAAGAAAGTTCAGGAGGGAGGTGGAACGGAGGTGGACCAGGGGGAGGGATGGCGTGCCAGGTCCATGTAATGGAAGAGGGATTAGAGACAGCGGCAGAGCAGAGTGCCAGGGCGGGGCCGGCAGAGCTGTAGGCCAGGGCAGACCCGACAGATCAGGAGACCCGTGCGGAGCCGACAGAGCAGTAGGAAAGGGCGGGGCCAGCAGAGCAGGAGGCAGCAAAGTTGAGGCTGATAACCACCTCAGCAGGGCTATCACGACCAATAGACCTCCTAACGACACCATCATGACTGCAAAGAAAAGCACAAAGAGTTTAATAACAGCCTCAACGGCTGCAACAGGACGGGCATATAACTCGGCCATGGTCTCCTTGACCAAAACAGGGCAGACAATAAGTTCAGTAGTGGCCTCATAAATTTGAGTGGACTCTGGAGAGGACACATAGTCTGGTGCAGGCTCGGGAGTGAACTCGTAGACTGGAATGAGCTTAAAGGGCTCCCGGTCTGGAACAGGCTATGGAGTGGACTCTGAGGGCTCATGAACTAGAGTGAACTCAGACTGGAGTGGAGTCTAATCTCTCCTGGATCTGAGCGGGCTCTGGAGTGGACTCTGTGGACTTACAGACTGGTGTGGGCTCTGCAGTGGACTTTGATCACTCCTGGACTGGAGTGGACTCTGTTCTCTCCTGGATCGGAACGGGCTCTGGAGTGGACTCTGGTCGCTCATCAACTGGAGTAAACTCTGGAGAGGACTCTGTTCTCTCCTGGACCGGAGCGGGCTCTAGAATAGACTCTGAGGACTCACAGACTGGAGCGGAGTCTGGAGGGGACTCTGACTGCTCCTGGACTGGAGCGGGCTCTGAGGTGGATTCTAACCATTCCACAACTAGAGTGGTTTCTGTGGCGATCTCTGAGACCACCCACATCGGGTCCTCCAGGACCACTGGACTTGACCGACCTCTTCCATCTCGCCCTCCTCTTCTCAGTAGCCGTAGGAGGGCCAAGACTGGTAGTAAAATCCCTACAAAGGGTTCTTGTTGACCTGGTTTAACCCACTGAACTCGCTGAACAAGATACCAGGTGAAGTCCCAAAAATTCAAGGTCTCGAGTCCCTTCATCTCCCAATGGGACAAGGGATCGTCAAGGCATCCATTAAAGAAATCCTTAAGTGCCCCGTCATTGAATCCCAGTCCCACAGAGTAATTCCAGAAGAGTTGGGCAAAGGCCCCTGCATCCCCGCCCTCTTGTCGCAACCCTGTGAGAGCCTTAAATCGAGCAGCTCTCTCCTGCCATGTGGCAGGTCGGGTAATCCGAAAACACATCAGAAGAGGGGAAAAAAAGGAAAAAACAAAACCTGCTGGATATTGAAGTGGAGTCTGTATTCTGTCATGGAATGCTCACACAAAAGATCCATTCACAGTTTTATTCTCAGAGTCCAAAAAAAAACATAAGCCACATGAGCAAAAACAGGAAACAAAGATAGGAACAGAATGCAATACTGACGCAACTAAAGACAAAATGAACAAGGTATATATAGGGTGAGGCTAATGAGTCAATGATTAATAGCTGGCAGTAATGAACCAATAATGAGTGCAAAGGGTTATGGGAAACGCAGTCCAGAACACACAAACAATGACACAAAAAGAGTGCCCTCTGGTGGCTAAGCTTGGCACTCCAACAACTGGCTGTGACAGTATTAAGCTTTATTGGAAGAGTTTGTGTCAGGACAAATCTGACATTCAAAACTTTAATTTGTATTATTATTTTTTACATTTGACAAGCAACATTATTTACATTATTTAACATTATTTACTAAGACCAATAAAAGCAATGTTTAAACTAGAGGACAAACAGCTTTAACTAGTGAAAGTTTTACTCAAAGGTTTTCATTTTAATTCAGAATATCATTTGTATTTGCATTTTGTCATCAATCACATAAACCATAAACTCATCAGCATGTGTTTCTCTTTACAGTGACTCAATAGGAGTCACAGGCTCTTCTGCAGTCATAATAACATTTGAACATAATTCATGTTTTAAATGGATTATATTTAAAACCCAAATATTGTTTTAGACGTGTGTTGTAACTAATTAAGTAACTAACTTTAAGAATCTTGATTTAATGTGACACTTCATTTTACTTTTTAAATTGAAATATAGTAACTAATTTGCAATTCTTCACAGCCAACACTAATTATTTTCTCTTCTGATTTCTCCTTTCAGACTAGATCGTGAACAGCCTTTGTTTAGAGCTGCTACAAAGCACACTGGTATGCATTTTACATCCTGGTCTAAATCTTAGAAACCTGTGAAATGAAAAGGAGCTTCATTATCAGGTGAGGATCCTCAGAAGAGCCTCATTATAGTATGTGGATGAATAAATATATGTGATATGATGTGACGTCTGTACCCAGAATCTATTACTGTTACGGAGGGAACACAGGAAGCGTGCGGATCCATCTGCAAGGCTTTATTAACAGAGACGTGGTCAAAAACAGGCATAGGTCAGAAAATGGCAAACAGGTATATTGATGGCAAGGCAAGAGGGATAATCCAGGTACAAGGCAAAGGTCCAGGCA
>NW_015634111.1:58944-59194 GCF_001515625.1 Sinocyclocheilus rhinocerous
ACACTGGAGACGGGGAAACAGGAGCCCTCCCTGGGCTTAACAGGGAAACAGGAGCCCTCGGTGGGCTATACTCGGGAACAGGAGTCCTCCCTGGTAGGGACTGGGACCTGGGGAAAACGGAGACACAAGAGACAGACAGAGAGCATATACGGTCTCACAAACGGCCTCCATAGCCGTGACAGGACAAACAGGATGTTCACAGGTGAGTACTACTGACACCTCTGGAGGTTCTGCAGCGGGTGCCGCCACC
>NW_015634112.1:0-889 GCF_001515625.1 Sinocyclocheilus rhinocerous
AACACAAGTCATCAGGGCAGTTATTTGAGATTTGACTTACTAGTAGTCATATGGTGTTGACATGAGTTCCGCTCCGACTCTGCTGGAGTGCAGGCCATCAGCGCGAAAAAGCCTAGGACGCTCCCAGAAAAGATTCCAATTATTAACAAAGAGCAGTTTCTGTTCTTTACACCATGACAATAACCATTCATTTAAAGCAAAAAGTCTACTGAACCTTTCGTGTCCTCGTCGATACGTGGGAAGCGGGCCTATTGTGCCTCTCCACCAGGTCGCGGATCTGCTTCTCCACGGCCTCCAGCTCAAGCTGCACCGAATGCAGCTTGAACGTGTCCTCACCTGCACTCAAAGGTAGACACACATCCGCCATTAAAGCAAGTAACAGTGAGTAAAACAATGGTAATGTGTGTGAATAGAGTATTAGTAATGTAAGCGAGATTAGCGGCAACCACGCTGGCGATGCTAGCGGGCTATTTGCTAATAGCGGACTCGGGAAATCAAAATAAAACTAGTGATAACAAGGCGCTCTGATTGTTTTTGTTGTAGAATACGATAGGGGATATATTCACACGTTATAGAAACGAAAATGATGTGTATAAAATTGATTTTAAGATAAAAAATTAGACGACAAAGAATTAACTTGACGGATCTCAAACTCCATGTATTTGTTAAAATAATCAGAATGCCTTTACAAATACAGTAAGTCAGCAAGATGTTATTCATGAACTAAGTAGGGCCTATTTTGACCCACTAAATGTTATTGTCTATTCCATTGCCACAGTGATCCTAATGGGATGGACCTCTGGATTTTGGTTCAGAATTTTTACTTTATAATTTGTTGTAATTAGTTGTCAGTTGTTAAAAGCAGTGTTTTGTATTATATATATATATA
>NW_015634113.1:0-843 GCF_001515625.1 Sinocyclocheilus rhinocerous
TTCCACTCGTCCCCCTCACGTATCCGGATGAGGTTGTAGGCGCTGTGGAGGTCCAACGTGGTGAACACGGTGGCTCCACGCAGTTGTTCCAATGCAGCTGGGACGAGGGGAAGTGGGTAGCGGAATTTGACTGTACTGTTGTTAAGGATTCTGTAATCTATGCATGGCCGCAAGCCTCCGTCCATCTTGGCCACGAAGAAGAAGCTCGAAGCAACAAGGGACTTGGATGGTCGAATATAACCCTGGTGGAGAGCCTCCTCAATGTACTCCTCCATGACCTTCTGCTCAGGTATGGAGAGTGGATAGATTCTACCATGGGGCACTGGCGCACCTGGTATGAGGTCAATCGCACAGTCCCATGGCCCATGTGGTGGAAGCTGGGTCACCCTTTTGGGACAGAACACGTCACTAAAGGGGGCATAGCAGGTGGGTATGATTACGGATTATTTCTCTAGGGGACTCTCGATGGACGTGGTGCAGACCGGTAGCACTGGATGGAGTGATGGACGGTTGAGGGGTAGCGTAGGGAAACATTCCGGAAAGCATTGATCGCCCCACTTCAGGATCTCTCCAGTCTTCCAGTATATTTCAGGCTGGTGTTGGTTGAGCCAAGGGCGACCCAGTATGATGTCCGCGGTGGAGTGCTCCAGAACCAGTAGGTGAATGCTTTCCTGATGACAAGTCCCAACTCGAAGCAGCAGAGGTCCCACTTTGAATCTTACATCACGTTGACAAAGGGGTTTACTGATTATTGATTGAACCTGGTAGTGGTTTTGGATGGCGGTTCTTTGAAGCCTGAGCTGGCGGCAGAGGTTCCCCGAGATGAAGTTTCCAGCTGACCCA
>NW_015634114.1:0-500 GCF_001515625.1 Sinocyclocheilus rhinocerous
TCTGGATGTGAAAGTAGGTATCTTTCATATCCAGCGAAAAGAACCTTGCGAAAAGATCCACACTTGCGAGAGGATCTGCTTCAATGTAATCATCCTGAATGGCTGTCTCATGAGGGCGCAGTTCAGGTGTCTGAGATCGAGGATGGGCCTTAGGCCGCCATCCTTTTTGGGGACGAGGAAATAGCGGCTGTAGAAGCCTGACTCGCTCTGAGCTAGGGTGAACCATTTCTATGGCTCCTTTGGCCAGCAAAATCATCACCTCAGCGCGTAGGACGTGTGCATCCTCGCTCTGAACCGAGGTGGAGACTACGCCGCAGAATCGCAGGGGTCTTCTAGCGAACTGCAGTGAATAACCTCGTTCTATTATCCCCAGAACCCACCTTGACACCCCAGGGATGGCCCACCAGGCCTCGGCCCGCGTGGCAAGGGGCTGGGTTGGTTCGAGCGACGGGCCACCATGCGGGGACCCAACGCGTGAAATGCGGAAGAGGAAGTTTGCT
>NW_015634115.1:0-482 GCF_001515625.1 Sinocyclocheilus rhinocerous
GAGCAGGACATTTTTGTGTTATTAAGTAATAAGCCTTTAGAACAAAATTAAGGTGAGTAATCACTCTAGTTCACACAGTTCCAATAAATTGCGATGGGTTAAATAAACTCAATAAGCAGACAGACTACAGACAAGCGCAGACCAGTATTGAAGTGCACAGGAAATAAGCAGCAGTCATATTTAAAGCAGTTTAAATTAATATTGAGTACTGATTGATGTTCACTTGGATTTTTTTCCCCATCGAGGGGAAATAACTTAATACTCTGTCATTTATAGTCGTATGGTAAAATGTATATTTTTAATTGTGTAACGTTATGTTCAAAATAACTACAAAATGTCATGCCTTTGAAAAATAAAGAGAACAACTGAATGTGCTGCTTTAGCGTGTCTCGGTCTCCTTGAGCATCTTTCCGGCGCATGCCACAAACATCAACCAGAGGGAATACTCGTCTTTTAAAAGGCTTCATTTAGATTATTTTACA
>NW_015634116.1:0-474 GCF_001515625.1 Sinocyclocheilus rhinocerous
TTGAGTATTTTTTAAATAAGAAATCGACTAGCAGAAATCAGTAGTGGTGCAACCCCTACTCACTGGCAACATCCATGAAAGATAAGTACACATCATGTACAGCATAACATATCATCAAAACGTCAAGGATCCCCACCCGATGACTGCAGTGAAGAATTGTACTTTCTTCATCTATCCATCTTACCATACTAATCCTTTTTCTTATTGTTCCCCAGTCACGCATAAAGCAATTGTAAATACATGACTGATTATTGGGTATTGAGGCAAGAACCACGGACATGGATTAGGCCATGATCCTGGATTCTTGCTGAACCAAAATTAGAGCGTAACAATTGCTGCGTCTCGCTGTGTTCTGCTCACAGCGAAGGAGAAAATGTTCTATAGTGCAGCTAAATGGTGCTGAATATTGGGATCATAACACCTAGTCCCATCATGCAAACTAAACTACCTGGTTAAACCAGTGACTGCTGTGAA
>NW_015634117.1:0-1371 GCF_001515625.1 Sinocyclocheilus rhinocerous
TGCAGAGCGCCGTCGTCCGAAGATGGCCCTCGAGCGGAATTCGCCACCTTCGTGGAGTGGACTCTGGCGAGAAATGGATCGCCATCCTGCCCCGTGGATGATCTTGTCAGTTCCACTCCCGACCCAGTGCCCAGCCCACCATCTCCCCGATACGCGGAGCGCATGCCCGAGCCCACCGTTGACGGAGAGCCAGAGCCGGCCGCGACCGACGAGCTATCGCCAGAGAGAGCGATAGAGCTTAGGATCACCGCGGAGCCGGAGGCCGTGACATCAGTCCAGGTGCGAGAGCCGGCTACAGAGCCCGCCACGAGGGAGAGAGCCACGGATGGTGTGAGCGCGGAGAGGAGCTTTGGTTTAATTTTGCATATTTGAAGATGCAGTTACCAAGATGTGTTTTGATGTCAGTGCTGCTAATGATCGCTGATGGTACGTATTTTTTATTATATGATTGTATAATCCAATTTACGAGACAGACAAACATCACTTCTCTCCGGTATCGGTATTCGGGAGCGTCATTTGCGTATATATATGACAGCAGTCCCACCGTTAGTTGAATAAACATAAAGAGCATCCCAAAAAATATGTTAGTGATTCGAGGGTTTAGCGATTTATTTCATAAAGACAGAAACAAAACAAGGCTATAGGATATAATGGGCGTAATGTGTCGATATTTGATAGCCAGTTGTTTCGCGTCTTGGCGGTTGAAGAGAGGTGTGGAAGCGATGAACTTTGTCTTTTATTCAATAACCACTATAAAGATGGCAACTACTGTATGACAACGCTCAATAGGACTGTGAAGGCAGATAATAGGGGTGAATTCGGGTAATCTGGGAAATTTTTTGCTATTTTGACTTCTGCGATTTATTTCGATATCTATCTAACACATTAGCTCAACACATTAGACTTTTCTGAAATCCCTAAGATGTTTTCTAACCACACGAGAAGAAAGAAGGTAGATATTATACCCAGAAGAGACATGCCACACCTATAAGTGTTTTTGTGCCAAAAAAAAAAATTCTGCCTGAATTTGATAATCTGATACAGGTGATTTTGTAATCTGGGACATATGTATTAGGCCTAAAAAAGCTTATATTTACCATACTTTATGCATGACAAACAAAATATCACCAATTCTTAAAAAGCATTATGAAAAAAATTACAAGTACAGAAATCTCAATAAGAAAATGTATATTCCAATATCATGAATACAAATTTCTATCTCTACACAGGATTAACGATCTACTGTGTTAATTCATTTAAATTCATTTAAAAATCTATTAAAATTGTTTAACATTTGTGTAGCTCTCTTCACGACAACAGACACATGTTGGTTCTTTAGAACGGGCGTTTTATTCTTAGGGTCGTCTTCTT
>NW_015634118.1:0-198 GCF_001515625.1 Sinocyclocheilus rhinocerous
TTACTTTAAAAAAGGTAAACAGTACAAACTAAAACTAAGGCATAAGTCAAAATAATAGTAATCAAAATAATAATAATACCTAAACATTGCATTTATGTCGTGCAACTTAACTTTCAAGTTTCAGCCTAACTAAAGCTCAAGCATGACATAAGACTTTACTGTCTTCTTGGAAGGCTTTGTGGCTTTTGTGAGAGGCAA
>NW_015634118.1:907-1430 GCF_001515625.1 Sinocyclocheilus rhinocerous
AAAACGAAAATACCGCCAGCAGGTGGCAGCAAGTCACTGTTAAGAAGTGAGTCATTGCGATTGAACCGAATCATTTAAACAGTTGATTCATTCCGGAACGAAACACCGTCATGTTTACTCAGAGACGCAAAACAGCGCTGTGGCTGAGTTTGGAATTTTTTGTTGGCAAAATAAAGCAAAAACAGGCAATATAAATGAAACACTGTCATGTTGCTCAGAGACGCAAAACAGCGCTGTGGCCGAGTTTGGAATTTTTTGTTGGCAAAATAAAGCAAAAACAGGCAATATAGTGTCTAAAACGTAAGTCTCATAATATTACCTTCTTGTTTACTGAACTGTTGAATAAAATCACATTTGTAATCATGCTGATTTTAGAGGTGAAAACTGGCACTCTTCGTGTGATATTGACTAACTTTCTTTCTGTGGTATTTTTATGCACAATGGCATTTAGTCTTTCACAAAACATAGCTAACGTAGTGACATTATAACTACCCACCATATTGATTTACGGTCTTAAATATGT
>NW_015634118.1:1471-1612 GCF_001515625.1 Sinocyclocheilus rhinocerous
GTCTTAAATACAGCTCTTTTTTTTTTTTAAAGTCTGGTCCCTGTTTTTATTCAGTCTATGGTCTGGTCCAGCGTTTATCGAGTTGTACGTCAGTAATAATAATGGTCCGTGGGGAAACACTGTGTTCCGTGTGTAGTTACA
>NW_015634119.1:0-1129 GCF_001515625.1 Sinocyclocheilus rhinocerous
GTCCAATGAGAAAGGCTGAAATTCCAAGCGGGAGGTTGGAAATACAGGGGAGTTTTAGGACCCTTTGTGTGAGAGCATGGTAATTTGCATATGGAACTTGAATCAAAATTACTAAAGATTCTTAGAACACTAATATATTGCCTATGTACCAACATATAATATACACTCTCGTTTAGATCATCAGAAGACAAATTCAAAGAGACCAAACATGGTATCGGTGGGGTGATCTATCATAAGACACACACAAAACAGTATACAATTCAAAAGGACAATATACAAGAACAGTAATGGTATACACAATGTCCTGAGGAGATGTGTGTTCATTCGCAGAAAGGTTTTTCTATGAATTAATTAGAGAAGAGTCCATTTTTTATGGGCATTGTGTGTCTTTCCTAAGTGTAAATGAATTGTGAGTTTCTCTGCCCGCATTCCTTTGGGCAATAAAACCAGTGATATCAGCATTGGTTGCCATGGAACCAGAGGCCTGTTCTGCCTTTCTGAGGTGTTAGATGCATTTCGGGGGAAGGGTCCATAGACCCTCGTAGTTGGTTTGTTGACTGAGCGGTGTTACAGAGTATTTGTTAAATATAACTAAAAAAATTGTGTGTCTGGTTGGTACAGACGCTACACATACTTTTAAAAAGTATACTTATTATGGAAATAATGTAAGGTACTTAAGTGTGTATGTAATATTTTCCGACACTTAAAGGGTTAGTTCACCCAAAAATGAAAATTAGGCTGTTTTACTCACCCCCAAGGCATCCTAGGTGTATATGACTTTCTTCTTTCAGACAAATCCAGTCGGAGTAATATTAAAAATGGTCCTGGCTATTCCAAGCTCTATCATTGCAGTCAGCTGGTGTTGCAGTGCTTCAGTGAAATAAAAAGCGCCCATCCATAAAAAAAGTGTCTCACACGGCTCTGGGGGTGAACAAAGGCCTCCTGTGGTGAATCGATGCGTTTTTGTAAGAAAAATATCCATATTTAAAATGTAATAATCAATTTAATCTAGCTTGCACTCACTGTTGTAAACAGAAGCAGTTCTGGCCGGATGATGTATGAGGTCGGCTTTGCGCATGCGCCACTCAGAAGTGACGAACACGGAAGCGCAGGGGAGAGATCAAAACAA
>NW_015634120.1:0-841 GCF_001515625.1 Sinocyclocheilus rhinocerous
GTAAAACAACAGTTATTTTAAATTGTAATTAGTGTATTTTGAGCAAATTTTTTTTAGTTTTGGTGAGCATAAAAGTCTTTTATCTAAAATATCTTGCCAACCCCAAACTTTTAAGCGGTATATATATACTTTTAGAATGATCAAAATTTATTTTATGGTTTTAAATATTTAATAACCTTTCATTATTTTGTAGTTCAATTCAATAGTCAATTAATTTAAGGTCAAAACTGCATGTATAATAATTATAAAAGAATTACAACAATGTTATATGGAAAATTGTTATTAAATAGTTATATTAAACTATTTTAGATATGTTTTAAGGACACTGCAGTCACTGCTGCTACACAAAATGTCAGTTCATTAATTAAGCGATTCAAGGTAGAATTCAAAGAGTCAAATCTCAGACTGCAAGCCAAGCTACCTTTATCTCACTCAAGGTTTACTGCACTTTTCAAAATCGTTCCTCTGCTCCTGATATTAAGAATTCAGTTGGAAATGACTTGGCACCTAAAGTTAAGTGCAGAGAAACGTGTGGAGACAGATGACACATTGAAAAGTTTAATAGAAATCTTTTGAGACATCTTGTTGTTGTTGTCATGCAAATGTGCGTCATACTGCTAGTAAATAAAACAGACTGAAAAAAGCACAAAACCGGAGAAAGTGTGTGTGCGTGCCCATGCTGATGTCCGTAGGCAAGACTCCAGGCAACGTGCCCCGTTTGGCGTAATACAGGAGAGCGGTGCTCTGAGACGGCGCCCCGTAAGACCTTCTCTAACTTTCTCAAATTTTCAAATTTCTTTCTTTGATTTTCAATCAGTCACACCATCACCGCTGTACCTGG
>NW_015634121.1:0-941 GCF_001515625.1 Sinocyclocheilus rhinocerous
GATGGTGCGAATTGAACAAAGAACTGCAAAGGGTTACACGGACCGGTGGTGACACCTCCCTTGCAACATGTTTAGCTTATCACAAATATTATACTTAGCTTTTTCGGCTACTGATCGGAAGTGTAGCCAAACTTTGGACGCTTAGATTAGCAAGCAAGGTCCTGGCAGATCGCCAGATTGGGTCCTCACAGATGGAAGAAAAAAAAAATAGAAGCGCGCACAGGAATCGATAGGTGGAATCAAAAATGTAATTTTAAAACAAGTATCCGATTCCTGACCTTAAGTACAGTATCCAATTTTGGAATTGGAATCTATTTTCAATTCCCAACCCTTGTTGAGAAGTGGGTAGGCTTAGGTTTAGGGTAGGTGTGGTGTTAAGTGCTCCAAAATATCTATGAAAGTAAAAATATAAATATAATGAAAGCAACGGAGATTCCCCCTCGGTAGAAATCGCGGTCAGGGGGCACATAGACAGGACTGAAAGGGCACTTTAGCGTCGGCTAATGGCAGATTAATGTAACTAAAATCACCATCATGAACACACACACACACACACACATTAGTTTCCCGATACTAAATACTATTATTAAATACAGTACTACTATTATTTATATACAATATCATTTATTGGATAATAATATTTAATAAAAAACAACAGCCATCATAAAAGTTGCTAGGCAATTCAATCAAAAGTATAAAGGCAGCGCTCTGATATAAAGCATTAAAGTTACATAAAATATAATGTTATTAGACTTTGCCCTCAGCCAAAACTGTTTGCTCTGGAAAAAATAATAGATTAAAAAAACTCTTAAAACTACATTCTGGGAAACAAAAACAGTATTATTTATAAAATTATAGTGAATTTAAGCATCCACCATGACACTCGCTGTGAGAAGTACTGCAAGCGGAATGATACAAATGGTGAAACGGGTGGAGTGCTG
>NW_015634122.1:0-418 GCF_001515625.1 Sinocyclocheilus rhinocerous
AAGTGGTTTATACAATTTTCTCACATTGTCACATAGTATCGTAGAGTACATAAAAAATAATAAAAATTTCATAAAAGAACTACATATTATGATAATATGCAACCAGAGACTCAGACACATGAAATGATTTTACCATAAGTTACTTACCATCACATATATGCTTTATAAACACTATTGCAACAGCCAAAGAGAAACTTATTTTCACTTAAAGTTAAAATCAAGGGGAAAAAAAACATCTAAACCTTAATTCTCAATAAAGAACTTCTGTTTTAGATACTCCAGAAATAAAGTCTAACTGGTTAGTAATGTGTGAAGTTGGTGTTGCTGTTTGTGGAGAGGTCCTTTTTTTCTAAGGTCAAAGGTCTCATGTGGGGGCCCTGGAATATTGCATTATGGGGGCCTTGGGGGCAAAAAAAAT
>NW_015634122.1:2430-9663 GCF_001515625.1 Sinocyclocheilus rhinocerous
AATTATGTTACACATATCCATACACATATTTACACATAATACTTGCTCGAAAGGGAGTGGAAAGAAGTAGAACTTATTTGCTCCCACCCCCAATTCATTCCCGTATATTACACCATATGGTTGCTGCCATTGTCTGTTACTAATAATTTATGTGATATTATAATAGTTATATACAAATAACCAAATACAATATGTCCGTCTCAATAATCACAATAATGCATTATAATAATCCTCATTATCATAAACATTCTAATGTGTCCTAGTATTTATAATAATCATGTAATATATAAAATATAACCATCTCCTGTTATATTGTTAAATCACAGTTTTATAATAACAATAATAATATTTATAATAAACATTAATATCTGCTCCTGTCATTATTATTATTATTATTTGCTCAGCTATGTAATCGTATCCCGTTCTGTTGTAATTATATCACCATTTATAGTATCAATATTAATAGTAAGAACAATTATGATCATCCCTACTACTGTTTTTTATACAATAACCATCACCCCATAATCACAATCCTGAGAACACCAAGCTCCCTCCCTCAGCCTTATATTTTTTCAACACCATTTCTTTGTATCTTGATTTAAATAGATAAATAGATATGCTAGCGGGCTATATGCTATATAAATAGATATATAAGATATTTGGGCATTGCTTGAGCTGTGTTCCCAAACCATTCCAAAGTTTGACACCACACACAGACACACACAAACTTTTCCTGGTGGTTCTCACCACCTGGACTTTAAGGTTCCCACATCCCCTCAGATTGTAGGCCCCCTCTCTTCCTGTAAAAAACCTTTGAATATTGCCCGGTAGTTCATTTTTGTTGGCTTTATACAAGAGTTGTGCAGTATAAAAATCAACTAAATCAAAAAGTTTTAATAGTCTGGATTGCAGAAATAATATATTTGTGTGATCAAAATATCCCACCTTATGTATGATTCTAACTGCACGTTTTTGAAGTATGAAGAGGGGATGTAGTGAACTTTTATAGTTATTGCCCCAAACTTCTATACAATAAGTTAAGTAGGGCAAAACTAATGAACAATACAATATATATAATGCATTATATTCCAGGACATATTTAACTTTATTAATTACAGAGATACTTTTGGATAATTTATCTTGTATGTATCTGATGTGTGGTTTCCAGCTTAATTTACTGTCAATAGTTATCCCTAAGAATTTAATTTCTGACACTTTTTCTATTGCAACACCATCTATATTTATTAATACTTCTGAGTTTTCTTTATAATTGCCAAACATCATTACTTTAGTTTTATTTAAATTCAGAGATAATTTATTAACATCCATCCATGTTTTTATTTTTGCATTTATTAACAATAGTTTTAATCTCTGTCTCACTCACATCAGAGAGAAAGATGGTCTTCGCATTCCTTTCTATAAATGACTCATTCAATTTATTACTTCTATACTCAGGAATTATTGCTGCTAAATCTGGTCCAACATTTACAAAAAATTCATTGGAACTATTTACTATATTATGCATATTAAAGTTTTCACCATTCATATCAATAAAATAATCTGGATATGGATTCTTATTTGTTTTATCTTTAATTAAACTATTTAGTATACCCCATACCCCTTTAATATTATTTTTGTTTTCATTTAATACATTTTTATAGTATAATTTCTTACTAGTTCTTATTATATTAGTCAATTTATTTTTATATGATTTATATTTGTTTTCACATTATTTTGTCCTTCATTTAATAAATTGTCTATATAGAGTATTTTTCTTTTTACAAGCATTTTTTAAACCCTTAGTTAACCATGGACATTTTATACATTTATTTTTGTAGTTGATTCGACGAATGGGACAGTTTTTGTTATATAATGTGCTAAATATTTCTAAAAAACTATTGTACGCTTTATCCACATCTTTCTCTTTGTATACAATGTTCCTGTCTTGTTCCATTAAGTCGTAATTGAGTGAATTAATTGCTTCTTCTGTCTTTATATGTTTATATACAGCTTTTTGGGGAGTTTTGTTATTTTTATAATCGACATCATACAATGTGAAGACTGGCAGATGGTCAGTTATGTCACATATCATTAGGCCACTGACATTAGTGTATTCAATGTTATTTGTGAAAATATTATCAATGAGTGTGGCACTGTGTGAAGTAATTCTACTGGGTCTAGTGATGGTTTACAATGTGAAGACTGGCAGATGGTCAGTTATTTCACAAATCATTAGGCCACTGACATTAGTGTATTCAATGTTATTTGTGAAAATATTATCAATGAGTGTGGCACTGTGTGAAGTAATTCTACACAGCAAAATCCCCAGTGTTAATTTAACACTGAGTGTGGACTCATATAAAACACGAAAGCAGTGTTATAAGTTACGCTGAAGCAGAGTTAAAGTTAATGAGATAATTAGGTGATTAATTAAGTGATGATTGACCATTATTGAAGACACCTGACGTTAACAAACAGAATCACCAAAGACGAAAATCACAATTTGTATGTCACCATTATAGTGGTCAGTGTTTACTTTAGTTTGGATCTTGACCCTTAAATTGTTAACATTAGATTTTGTTTGGCTGCGGTAACTGAGTTATAACAGTCAGACAAACCAGAGGAAAGGTGATCATGTGGTGTTGATTGTTTTAAACTATTCATCATGTAGTGACCTGAGTGACTGAGTTATGTTTCCTTTAATGATTGTCAGCAAGTTGATAAATACAAAATCTGGCATTTTCAGCATAATCAGAGTCAAGAATCAGTATGACAATCACAACAATGGTGACCATCAAAAAAGCATGTTGTAGCCAATAAAAACTCATCCATGGCTCCCATCATGCATTGCGGCATGAATAAATTATGAGCTGAATTGTTTGTAACTTCTTTTATTCTTACTATATTCTTTTATTTTTGCTGTTTTTATGTGACTGTTTAGTAGCTTGTTTGTGATGTTCAGAGTAGATCTGTTTATATGAATATGCTGTTTGTCACCGTTGTTGAGATTCATATGCTGGTTCTTGATGTCTGTGTGTGCCGGAAAAAGAGACTTTTTTTTTTTATCAGAAGAGCTTGCAAGAAACCCTTACAAAATGTATAGAAAATACAGAATCTTTCACTGAGGAATCACAAGGTTGTTGTAACCAATATAAGTAATATAACTCAGAGAACAGACTCTAAATGAGTTCAGTGATTTAGGTCAGATAACAATTAATCATCACCAGCCAATGACTTTTGCGCTTAGCTCGTCTGTCTGTTATAATTCAGTTATAGCAGCCAAACAAAATTTAAAATTTAGAAGTCAAGGGTCAAGAGCCCAACTAAAGCAATCACTGACCACTATAATGGTGACATACAAATTGTGATGTTCGTCTTTGGTGATTCTGTTTGTTAACATCAGGTGTCTTCAATAATGGCCATAAAATAAATAAATACAATAAACTCATACTGTACATCCTGTTCACAAATTCATCTGTTATTTTATGTTTATTTGGATTTATCAGATCTATATTATAATCTCCACATATGAATAGCATTTTGTTACTTGTTATAGAAAATATTTTTTCCATCCAGTCAATAAATGACTCCATACTTGAACCCGGTGACCTATATATACAACTTATAATAATATTTTTTTTCTTTTCATTGTGAATTTCAATCGATATACATTCTAGTATATCATTTATTGTTAATGTCATCTTGTCAATTACTTTAAACTTAAAATTTTTATGGACATATATAGCAACTCCCCCACCTGCTTTGTTTACTCTGTTTATATAATTGAGGTCATAACCTTCTAATTCAAAATCAATTCCTTTATCCACATTGAACCATGTTTCGGATATTGCTATAACACTGAATGGATGTATAAACTGTTGTAAATAATTTGTATACATGCTTCTGCTGTTGAAGTGTATGATTGAAAATGTCCCTTCTGAGTTGATACTGTTGTTATAATCATCTTCAGTAAAGTAGTTACAGCTAATATTGATAGATGAGAAAAACATGTTATAAGGGTCTATTTCATCTTCCAAGTCTTGTTCATTATGCTCAGTGTAATCAAATGATTTCAGTTCCAAGTGTTCATAGTTCAGAATCCTTTGTTGTAGCCCTATGTCGTTAATGTCTCTTGAAGTAAGTGAAATGTGATTGGATGTCATTGTGTTGGTGTACACAGTTGTTGGTGTTTTTTTTTTTTTACCTCATTGATGCAGTAGCGTTATATTTATCCAGCTCCTCCATGGTTGTTATGACCAAAACCTTCCGCCTCTGGCGTTCCGTTAAGTTTGATGAATATTTTGCAGTTAGTAACCCAAGTGTTTTGAATTTTGTTTTGCTTCCTCAGATACCTGGCTTTTCTGGCTATATCGGCATTCCTCTTGGTTAGGTGATCATTCATGAATACATTAGTGCCCTTCAATTTCTTTCCTTGTTTAAGCAGTGCGATCTTATTTTTTCTGTTCACAAACCTCAATATCACTGCTGGCATGTCGTTGTCCTTCCTCCTGGGGAGAGGGTGGCATGCCCCAATGTTGTCCACATCAAGCGTAATCCCTCTGGACTCGAGAAAGGCCGCCACCTGTTGTTCCGCGGAGCTCACCTCCATCTCGCAGGGCTCACCCCCGTTGTCAGCGGTCACTGCGCGTGCATAAGACCGGGGTTTGATCTTGAGCCCGGTAACGACCACGTCGTTAATTCTGGAGTATTGCTCCAAATCCTCCACTCTCCGCTCCAGATCTGCTATCCTTTTATCCTTTTCTGCGTTTTGAATACGCAGTATCTTGACTTCCTCCAGCAGTTCGAGAAGTTGTTTCTGTTGAGTCTTTATTACCGTTACATCCTCCGCAAGAAAGTCAAAGAAAGTGACTTTCTAATTTCGTCCACCTCTTCCCACGCTGGATTTTTGGTGATGGGGAAGAAATAAATAAAAATGGCACACTGTGAACAGCCCTCGAGTGTGTGTACAGATGAGTTCGGGTCTTTCCCCGCGCCGCTGAATGAGTGAATATTGGAGTAGCCCGAGTGAAGAAACTCCGCTCACATCTCACGACATGGCACACAGCAATGGCGCACAGCAATGGCGTCACTCCGGATATCATCTGAGCATCATCGATCCAAGTGAATGTCTCTTTAAAAATAAAAGTCTAAAATGTGATCAAAATGTTCTTTTCAATTATTCACATTCAAATATTTTCTATATTAAAGATAACTATACCCTATTATAACGTAAATGCTATTAAGATCGTTGCAGATTTTGTAAATCCTACACAAGAACCATTATTACACGTTTTATTTTATCTTTGTGCACAAAGTTAATTTATTATATGTTAATCGTTCTAAAAATTTTTTTGATGAAAAACTATTACAAATTCCTTCCATGGTATTTTTGGTCGAGGTGGGATTCGAATCTCTAATTGTGTGTTGCTTATTCACCCCTCCTCCCTGGGATTTCCTTCGTTCCTATTGGCTAGTCACAGTTCTACAGGTATACACGGCTGGCCTTCGCATGACAGGCAGAGATACTGTCCACTATACTAACGAGCAGCTGTGCATGCATGAGTTCGCCCCCAGCCAACGCCACTGCACCGACATTACTAAACAAAGCATGGCTTTTTCTTACGCTGACCCAGCCCTTACACCATAACATACCGGATGGACCCATCATCAGCTGAAGTCGTTTTACTTTTGGAATGCTACACGTTACAGGGGTCATTATTTGGACTATTTTATTTGTTTAATTGTTTTCTCCAACTTCTCAGATAGAGGCATGAGAAAGAGATTGCATTGCCTTCATTGGGCTAGTGGTTACTGGGCGACCGAAGGGACTTTTGTGACATTTACTCCTCCTGTTTGGAGTGAGGGGTTGATGAAATGCAAGTGGGCTGGTGTCGGCACCCTAGATTACCCTTGTCGAGCGTAGTGGTTTACCAAAAGGAGCGCACAGGCCCAAGGGCATGGAGACACAGCTCGAGATTCTCTTCATTATTGCATAAATCTTTCGCCTTTCACTAAAGATTTCCGTGGAGGGGAACTTTTTGCGAGTGACCTGTATTTTTGGAGGCTCTGATCACAGCAGAGCTACACAGGAATGTCAAGAATAGAGTGAATTTGGCTGTCCACCAACACACGGTGGGAGGATGCGCAACTGGTCATCTTCTATATTTGCAGCCTTTGCGGTTCCTGCGTCAATGCATTGTATTTATTTAGCCAGCACGGAAAGACAGCGCTTTTTTGGACGTGACGGGATCCAAACCCTGGAGTTGCTCTCTTTAGTGCCGGGCCCAAACAAAGATTGCATCAGCTCCTCTAGCCCTATCAGCGACTCATGTGCTTTGACCGTTCTTACTGACCGCACAAGCCGGCGTGATTCATCTGCGTTGGTGGTATAGTGGTGAGCATAGCTGCCTTCCAAGCAGTTGACCCAGGTTTGATTCCTGGCCAACGCATTTCCTTTGGTTTGGGCTGAAGTCAAAGCAGAACTCCTTCTGTAACCTCTGGTTGTGCCAAAACCTTTTGGATGTGTTGTTCGGCAGCAGAAAAATAGTAGCTCTCCCCATCAGGGAATCGCACCCCAGTCTTCCACGTGACAGGCGGATATACTGTCCACTATATTAACAAGTAGTTGTGCATGCATGAGTTCGCCCCCAGTCAACGCCACTGCACCGACAACACTAAACAAAGCATGGCTTTTTCTTACGCTGACCCAGCACTTACACCATAAAATACCGGATGGACCCATCATCAGCTGAAGTCGTTTCATTTTTGGAATGCTACACGTTACAGGGGTCATTTTTGGACTCTTTTATTTGTTTTGAGGGGGTGACGAAATGCAAGTGGGCAGGTGTCGGCACCCTAGATTACCCTTGGCGAGCGTAGTGATTTACCACAGGGAGCGGGATTGCTACAAGCCAAATGCGCAAATGCGCAACTGGTCAACTTCTGTATTTGAAGCCTTTGCGGTTCCTGTGCCACCGCGTCGTATTTATTTAGCAAGCATGGAAAGACAGCGCTTTCTTGTATGTGACGGGATCCAAACCCTGGACTTGCTCTCTTTAGTGCCGGACCCAAACATAGATCGCATCAGCTCCTCTAGCCCTATCAGTGACTCATGTGCTTTGAGCATTCTTTCTGACTGCGCAAGCCAGCATCAATTCCTGCGTTGGTGGTATAGGGGTGAGCATAGCTGCCTTCCAAGCAGTTGACCCGGGTTCGATTTCGGGCCAACGCATT
>NW_015634123.1:0-1702 GCF_001515625.1 Sinocyclocheilus rhinocerous
TGTTACAAAAGAATAGGGTCCTAGAACTGCGGTCCTGAAACTGCAACCTCCAGTTGTGCAGGAACACCCTTCTCTGATTTTCAGCAAACAGTTCTCAGTCGGTATAATCATGTGGTGATGGGGGAAACGAAGCTTTAAAAAGATTCGAATCAATTGAACCAATTGCTTCGCAAAATGATTCACTGTTTCGAAACGCCACGCAGGTGACTCCCGGCCAGATATGCATAAAAAACTTTTACAAACCCATTACAAATGTTTTAGTGAAATTATAATCTATCAAAAGCTTAACTAATCATCTAATATAATTAAATATTAAGTATATTTATAATATGCATTCTTTTATCAACTTGAGGGTTTTGTTTGTTCTATAGATGGCTCAGCTGAACAGGCCAATTAAGAGACTTTTAAGTACTATTATTGCTTTTAATTAAAAACGTCTAAATTTTTTTTAAATGATCTGAAACAAAACCATAGACATTAGTTCCATGGCTCTGGAGGACGATCTCTCAGTAAATTCGCGATTCGGCTTTACAGAGATCATCGCCCCCCAGCGGCGAATCATTGTTGTTGTTGTTGTTGTTGTTTTTTTTTCTTTTTTTATTTGAAGAAATTATAGAACATTATAAGTCCACATACACAAGAAAGAAGGAGTAATCTTAATCGAAAGACCGCGTTTGAGAGAAGAAAATAATAATGATAATAATAATAATAATAATAAAACATACATATAAACAACTAAACAATAGTTCAAATGATCTTGCTTCTTCCTTAGGAAAAAACCAAGGATTACAGCAGGGGAACTATGCACGAAAAAATCCTCCACGAAATCTAACATTATGTCATTCTTTTTGTTATTAATTTGCATTAGAGACTTTTTCAAAGATTCCAAACATTTCCAGACTTTTCGAAACTGTTATGACGTAACGAAGCCTCGTTTACTGAAAACACGTGACTTTGACAGTTTGATACACGTTCTGAATCACTGATTTGAAACAAAAGATTCATAAAGGTTTCGAAGCTTCATGAAGCAGTCTTTCGAAAATGACCAACACTAGTTTCGAGTACGATCAGGAAGGACACAGACGACAGAGAGGATTATGATAAACCACCGATTAGGTTTATTAAAATACGATTTGAAGAAATCGACAGCCATATGGAGAATGTTTCCTTGTTCGTTGTGTCTTTGTTCTTGAACGGTAAGATAGCCTATATGATTCGCACAACACATTAGGTTTCATTTAAAAAACATAATTTTTCTTCTAATCGTTAAAAAAAAAATCTTTTGAAACTTGACTTTTGTTTTTGAAAGATTCTTTATGATAGGCAAATTTTATTATTGCGAAAATCATAGATGTTTATGTGGTCACTTTATAATTGACATTATTTTGTCCAGCTCTTCACTACGAGTAGAGTTTCATTAATGTTTAGCTCTCTACTCTTACTTTCTTATACAGAAATTTTATGTAGACAACTTAAATGAGATTCATTAGCTCAGTGGTTCTCACTGGTTCTGGAAGACCAGCTCTGTATTTTCTGTCACTAATCAAACAAACCAGATTCAATTCATCAGGCTTTTTTTAATTAATAATAAAAAAAAATTAAGCTTTAAGACCTGAAATGGCTGTGGTTCCCAATCCCAACATACATTTCTAGATTAAACATTATTTGTTCTTCAGGTGTTTATCTTAAAAAAAAAAAAAAA
>NW_015634123.1:1756-7285 GCF_001515625.1 Sinocyclocheilus rhinocerous
ATATATATATATATATATATATATCAGCAGCTACTATAACAAAGATACCACAAAAGTTTAAGAACAAGCATAAAAATGGATTTAAAGGGATAGTTCACCCAACAAGGAAAATTATGTCTTAATTTATTCTTTGTTCTGCTGAACACAAAGAAATATATTTGGAATAATGTTCATATCCAAACATATCTTGGGTCCCATTCACTTCCATAGTATAGGACTAGTTCTTTCTATGGAGTTGAATAGGACTCAAGATCTGCTTGGTTACAAACATTCTTCAAAATATCTTCCTTTGTGTTCAGCGGAATAAAGCAATTTATACAGGTTCGGAATAACTCGAGGGTGAGTAAATGATGACAGAATTGTCAGTATATATTAAGTGAGATACGAAGAACTGACCCCGTTCCCTTTGTTTTTGTTGTTCATTAGTTTGCTATGGCTACTGATTGATTAGTTCATTTTGTTTACCTGATTTTGTCATAGTATCCTTTGTAACTTGTATATATACTCCTGTGTTTCAGTTTTTCCTTGTCAGTTCTTGTTCACGTTGGCATTAGTGTGGTTAGCATTTCCCATGTGTTATCCTGTGTTTTCATTTTGTAAAAAAAAGTTTAAATGTATTCTTGTGTTCTACTTGTCTTCATCTTTGTGCTTGTCAAACACAGCAACAGTGTGAAACTTACAGTAATTTATGTTTCATTTCAGGTGTGTTTGGTGATACAGTTAGTGAGTCAGTGTCAGTGATGGAGGGAGATTCTGTCACTCTACACACCAGTCTTACTGAAGTAGAGAAAGGGCATGTGATAGACTGGAGGTTTGGACCAAACAGCATTCTCATAGCTAGAGTCAATAGTGTAGCTAATACAGCGAATGTATATACTGATGTTATTGGTGGGAGTTTCAGAGACAGACTGCACATAAACCAGCAGATTGGAGATCTCAACATCACAAACATCAGAACCGAACATTCTGGACTTTATAAACTGAGCATCCATGGCAAAAACATAGACATGTTATACAATGTCAATGGTGAGTATGTCAGGGTTTTTTCAGTCTGATCATTTTATTTCACATTCACCCCCCCCTACAATTCCTTCCAGTTCTGAGACTTGAACCCATAACCTTTGGGTTATAAGTCCGACTCTCTAACCATTAGGCCACAGCTGCCCCTGCTTTAACATTAAATTAAGTGTATAAGCAATACCTGAGATCAGGGACGGATTATGACACAGCGGTGCCCTGGGCACGTACCGATTAAAGGCCCCCCTCGGTTGAAATTTAGTTCCTTTTTTATTCTAAATTTTCCCAAACTTGTTAACTATATTCTTAAATATAAGTAAATACATTTTGCACCTTTATAGATCATGTTAGTTTATCTATAATGGGCTATGGGAAAAGTAACCTAATATTAGTGTAATCTATTAACTAGCCTATGCATAAAACCCGTCTTTTAACTTGTACTAGATATGGGTGTCATGCCATAGAATATTTTTAATACGACTGACTTTGTATTTAACTTAAATTTAATAAAAACATTGTAAGTTACTAATTATAACCCTTTCATTGTACATAAAGAGAGCAAATAATATTTGCATTATCAAAGAATATTAACTTCAGTCTAGACAGAGTTCAAGCACTCTCAACAACTCCCATTATAATCACTGAAGCTGTTTATACTGTGAAATGAATATCTTACTTACATCGTACACACATCTGCACTCTGTTTATGATGAGAGAATTTGCCATAGAGCAGCATTCAGTCAGCAAGCGCGCGCACTGAACAAAACACGGGCTTTTCAGCGATGACTCATCTGAATGCCTCTGATTGGCCATTGCATTCATAAGCTCAACAGAATCCTGTGTGATTGGTTATAATGCGCAGCGCTGTAAAAACGCATCTGGCTCAGCGCCAGCCAAAGCACGAACGCAGATTTGAATTTGGCAGCTGATGCTGTGCCTCACTGAACGTTCTAATCGTATCAAATATAAAAAAATATATATATTATTCAGCCATTTTTGGTCTTTTGGAAGATGCATTCAAAATCCACTTTGCTTAAAATCCTGAGGGGGAACGGTTAAAATCGCGTGAGATTATCATTGCAATAGTTTGTGTTGTTGTTGCAGATGTTGCACAATGTTGTGGGTTGCTGTTAACATGGAAAAGATACATTTTATCACAGTTGCTTTTGGTTAGGACCAGGCCAGGAATAAGTATTCAAAGCCCCTGGACACAATACCTGTGCCCATTGGATAATCCGACCCTGGTTAGGACACGGTGTTAGAAACTATTAGTATCCATTTTTCTGCAATGTTGTGGCTGGAACAACAACACAAAATATGACAGTGATAATCTCAAGTACTGTTTACGTACTTTACATAATTTTAAAAGTGTCTAATGTGAGTTTGAATATGCCCAACTTTGTAGCCATACTGAAATCAACAATGGAAAAATTCACCTCAGATCTTGAAAACAAGAACGTTCAAACTGTCAACTCACGTTGAACTAACAAGTTTATTCTATGATTGTTTTAGAAACTCTGTATGTTTTCTCAGTAATGCTAAAATGGTATAGGCTAATATTTATGAATTTGATTATGTACTTTTCTGTTTCGTTGCGAGCCCGCCTACACGCTCTTCTGATTGGCTGTGGTTTTTGATTGTACTTCAGTAGCAGTCTCAATTTTGTCTGTTTTTAGACAGATAAGTTTGATCTCTGAGTAACTGTTCTTGCATTTCCTCCAGTTGTGTCTGATAAAAGAGATGGAGTTGAGATTGTGCCAGTCATGAAGGGAGATTATGTCATTCTACACACTGATGCTGCTGAAATACAGAAATATCATCTAATACAGTGGATGTTTGGAAACACTGTAATATGTACATTTAACAAAACGTACCAAGTTCCGCCAATCTTAAACAAATTAGAGGTGAATTGTGACACTGGATCTCTCAAAATCAGGAGCATTAGAACAGAACAGTGTGGGACTTATAACCTACAGATGATCAGCAGCACTCATACCATACAGAAGAAATTCAATATTACTATTTTTGGTGAGTACTTTAAGAATTTAAAATCACAGGTTCATGCTTTCCTTCTGTTGAAGTATAGATAGTTCACAACTAAATGTAAAGTGTCTTCATTACTTTTGTCCGTTATGAGGGCCAAATGTAACCCGAGTAATTATGTGGACTGAATAAATTATAAGGCATGAAATTCAGTATTTCATGAGTAAAATGCAAGCAAATGTTAATGCCTGTCTTACACAGAAGGACAAAAGCCAGCATATCATCAACAAATATCAGCACTTCAAGTTTCTTCTACTTCATGGATATAAAGGTTTTTGTAGATAATAAATCGCCTTTCAGAAACCACAATTTTCACAGTTTTGTGAATCATGAAATCATTTAGTCTTTTTGTACATTCCATCTTGTGAATGAACATGTTGCAAAATGCATTTCATCCATGCAATGCACATTCTCTGGAGGACATGAGCATTTTGTTTATCTCAGGGGTGGTGCCCAAAAAATTGTAAAATTAATAACCGTGTCAGATAGGAAAGAAGTCCTGTTATTGGTAAACATGGGGAAAAAAATGCTTTCATGTCTTTTTTTTCTCTCTTTTACATTTGTAACCTGTACTGTCCTTTACATAACGGTTTCTGTTCTCCATTTGTGTTTGGTGATTCAGATGCAGTGAAGTCAGTATCAGTGATGGAGGGAGATTCAGTCACTCTAGAATCTGATATTACTAAAATATATGATGAGATACAGTTTGAATATGACGACTCTATTATAGCGGCAATCAGTAGAGCTGCCCAAAACTTCTCTACATTTGATGGTACTGATGGTAGATTCAGACACAGACTGAAGCTGGACGATCAAACTGGATCTCTGACCATCACAAGCATCACAACTGAACACGCTCGATTCTACATTTGATGGTACTGATGGTAGATTCAGACACAGACTGAAGCTGGACGATCAAACTGGATCTCTGACCATCACAAGCATCACAACTGAACACGCTGGATTCTATCATCTACACATCTTCAACAGCAGACACACTGTACACAAGAGTTTCGTTGTTAATGTCTGCAGTAAGTAGCTCAAGTCTTTGAAATGTATTACAGTGTTATATGCAGATCATTTTTAAATAACCAAATTACATTTTAACTTTTAAAATGCGTAAACTGTCCGTATGCATGGTGTCATTGAGACAATGTACAAATGGCATTTTAATGAGATTATTATATAAATCTCTGAGTATATGTTAATGCTTTTCATTCATATCATGTGCTTGATTCTGTAACAGATGTAGTGAAATACATTACAGTGAAAGTGGGAGAATCTTTTACTCTAGACACTGGTGTTACTGATATACAGAAGTATGGTCAACTGCTGTGGAAGTTTGGAGATAATGATACTCTCGTATCTAAAATCAATGGAACAGATCCAGTCTTTTCTATACATGAGAGCTTCAAAGACAGAATCCTTTATCATGAAAATGGATCTCTCACCTTGGAAGATACTAGATTTGAACATGCTGGGTCTTATCGCCTAGAAATCGGCAGCAGCAGGAACACCTTACTTAAGAAATTCAGTGTTCTTGTCACTGGTGAGTAGCTCGTGACTTTTAATATAATAGTGATTTGATTTGGTTGTCTTACTCTGTTCTGAAATGAACACACGCACTAAATTATTTTAATAGAATGGTTACAAGATACTCTCAATACATTTTTGTGCAAAATAATATATGTAAAGACAATAGTATTAATAGTTATTAATATTATTTACAAATACAATCAATTAATTATAAGAGAATAATAATTCCACACTTTTATTTAACTGACTACTTTCTATACTACTTGAGTTCTAACTAAATTAAGCCTTGTATTCACATTAACACAGCAATACAAAAGATGAGAATAGTGAAGAAGAAAACCCTAATATTTTTTATGTGAAGTTACATTAGAGGCTGTCATGCTCATTTATAATTTGTCTTCAACACTATCAAATTCATATTTTTCGTCTTGAGTTCACTGTGTTTTTCTTTACAGATCAGACATGTTCACACTAATGACTGTCTCTCTTTAGCTTCTACAGTATCAGACCTTGAACACCCAGGCTCTATAGCAGCAATGGTTTTTGGTAGTGTTCTGATTATAACTTTTGGTTGCATCATCTATTGCAAAATCTCTAAAAGGGGCAAGTATCATCTACAGATACTATAGCAAAAGGAAAACACCTTTATTTTGCAAAATTAGCATTTAATTGTGTGTGATTATTTTTCAATGCAGAATGGAATAGAATCCGACAAAGGGCTGTCTAACAATGAGGTAAGATACTTACCTCACCTTAATGATCTTAATTTCACATTTGTCTTCTTTGCTGGCAAAATAATTCCAATGGAAAATCAATATTTCAAACACAACTTGCTCAGTGACAGATGCCAGATGTGCTGATGTTCTGTCATTTTAAATTACAGTGGGTAGGGAAAGTATTCAGACCCCCTTAAATTTTTCACTCTTTGTTATA
>NW_015634124.1:0-2132 GCF_001515625.1 Sinocyclocheilus rhinocerous
ATTTAAAAAAGGAAAGAAAATAGCAATTGTTCATTTATGAAGTAGGTGAAAAAAAATTAATGTTCGGTTTCATTTTTGCATTTGCTCCATATGGTCTGAAAATTGAATTGTGAAGCGTTACACGGACCTTAGCTAATCATTTAATTATAAATGTTGCAACGTTGCACGAATAATAACTTTAGCGATTATTCAACATGCCTCTTATATTCGTTTCGACTGGTCTGTTCGAAGGCTCGTACTGTACAGAACCCTCTACTGGACGCATAAGGAACAACAGGGGCGTAAAATTGCCTGCACCAGGTCTGAGCGAGCCTACAGGGGCGTAAAACTGGTAAAACTGCCTGCTCCAGGTCTGAGCGAGCCTCTCTCTTCTCGTTCAGAGCACAATGAGCGATCCAGAGATTATGCAGCTCAGCGAGAGAGACTCTACGGTCCGCAGAACCAGAGCTGAACAGAACCAGCAGCAGCAGCGGGACAGTGATGAGGAGGAGGCCGCGCTGAACGCGCTCCAGAGCCGCGAACACAAGCCGCTGATGGGCGAGAGTTCAGCGGTGATTCTGCTGCTCGGGTTCGGGTTTCTGCTGTGGATTCTGGTTCTGATCTCAGTCCAGCAGCTCATCATCAGCAGCCCGGGACACTTCAGCTCCGTCCGCGCCAGGTATACTTTACCATAGTCAGGTGGGAATACCATGGCACTTTGTTTACGATGGTATTGCATAATCACCTTACTATTTACATGTCACTTCAAGAATACGGTAATAACATGGTAATACCATACTGGTAATACCATACCATACACCATAATGCTATGGTAAAAAAAAAAAGTTTAAAAAAAAAATCCAGTGTCTTTATATTATATTACGATTGTTTGTGGTTGTGATAGACCCCCAAAAACTTTTAGTAGACCCATATATGATTAACAATAAGAATTGTAATTGTTTTTGTGTGTATTTAAAAAAAAAATTTAAATTCTAAATTAAGTAAGCAGTAATAATTATATTTTTGATTCATTTTTAATGAATTATAAACAAAATAGTCAGTTGTTTACATATACTGTAGTTTCTACTGTTATTGATACCCTGGTTACTGATATGTTGTTGAAATTTACCACAGTGTTATCATGACAACGCTGATGTATTGGATTAATCATAGCTACCATGGTAAAACTGATGACTTATGAGAACTATTTATCAACTTTAAATCATTAATAGCATTAAAAGAATCTGGAGGGATAATAAGAGATACATTTTAGTAACTATATTGTTTTTTAATGTCATATAGTAAATATCTCTAGCAACATACAATAAGTCACATGGATGTATTTAATTCAATGCATTGTATGCTTTAAACAAGAAAAAAAGATCTTCCAATGCTTATTTTTACATATTGCACAGGAAATATCTCTTTTTTTCAAATCTCTCTAAAGTTGGCATTAAATGATAATTCATGTTTCTAAATGAATGCTATTCATCTTATTGTGAATGTTTCATACATCCATAAAGTAATGCATATAATAGAAAGACGTCCACGATCTACTTTTCAAGCGAATCGTAGAGATCGTGATTTTTTATGTCCTCATAATAGTGTTAAAACTACAGCAGTGCCTGCCTGCTAGATGACTGTGACTGGTCAAATTATATCACGTGTCTTTCATGCGTGTGACGTATTAAAAACAATTCAGCGTGAGCTAGCCTAGCAGTATTAGCGCGATGAATTTTAGTTTCAGTTTCGATTTGTGCCGCATTCCACTCCTTTACAGCGGTGCGCTTTCATCCATCCTAAACTTAACGTCCAAATCAGTCCGATCATGTAATGTGACTGTCGTAAAATGCAGTCGACACAAAGACTGTCAGTTATGTCTTAAGTGAATACAAACAATTATGAAGCAAATCGGATGCGTGTCAGTATATTAGATCAGCGCTTTCGGTCTTAAAGAGACAGTAGCCTAATAAAGCTACTGTGTCTGTGTCAAAATGTTAATCAAACAACAAAAGACAAGGGCAACATCACTCTCTGCTCTTGACTGAATAATGTTATAACTTTAATAAGAGTGAATGTACATGTTAGAAATTAACAATCGGTCCCTGTAGATTCTCTTTGCCACCTAGAAAGTTCTCAGTCCCTCAAAGTGT
>NW_015634125.1:0-2091 GCF_001515625.1 Sinocyclocheilus rhinocerous
GCAGTAGCAGCAGCACCTTCATTACTGGTAAAGAGGCTTTTAATTTTTTTTGTATAGTCTACTGTAAAATAATTGGTAGCTACCTTGCATTTGGTGTAATCCAAATGTCAGCTACACTAATTTCAACTGGTAGATCTTGAGTAGTGCTGAATTGCGTTTGACATGAAAGGAAGGCAGTTAAACCTACTTTGAGTAAATGAAGAAATGTTGCTATGTTTCTTTTCCTGTGTACCTCATTGTAATGAAACTGGTTTTTCTATTTTTGTGCAGTTTTACATAACACACCCACACTTTTACATGTTCCCATGCAAGTGGTGGCTGAAGCATGTGCAGTAAGTGGACTTATATTTATTTATTTATTCCAATAGTGAAATATCAATAGCGAAGACAGTGTATGACTTTGTCATGCCATTTATTTTCATTGTACAGGACAGTGAAGAGACCCTCTCGGATGAGTGTCCTTTGGAGGAAGTACCTGTAAGTGCATAACTACACATAAAAACACACTATATAATACAAACTATAAATTTGTATAAACTAAAGTACTTTCTATTTTTGACAGCAATATGAGTTGCAGGAGTCTGCACAGAGGCCTGCAGAGAGGGAGTCTGCACAGAGAATTGATACAGAGGTAGACAGTGTTGCATATCAGTTTGTCTTTCAAATTTTGTTTGATTGTGGCATGTTCAATTTATTTTCTCTGTAAATGGCACAGGGTGACATCCGTTCCCTCTATAAACGTAGCCTGCAGCATAAGGTTGAATATTTGGAAGTAAAAAAAACAAAAAACTGAGGGGACAAATAGAGCTCCAACAGCTAATGAAGAAGAAAATTGCACTAGAAATAGAGTTGCTGCAAAAGGAACTTCAGAGTAAGTAGTAAAACACAATTTGACACAGAGCACTACTGTTGACCTTGCATAACAATATCTGTCTTTGCAGGCAAAAGATGACCCTTTTGTTTTTTTTTTGTCAGAACTACTAATAAAAGTCATGGAAACCATATTTGCCTTGTTTTTTTAATTTATTTTTTATTAAAAAATGGTGTTCCACAATCCTGAACCACTTGGTTCGAAGAACCAACCAATCCAAGATCAAGCAAAATCGTCAACAAACAAATCCAGCTAACTGAGTTAGCGACGTACGAAGAACGGACCCCTGGTCTTCGAAGTCCGTTGCCTTCGAAGTGTGCACACTCAACTTTGGGACACAGCTAATCAGTGTGTGTGTGTGTGGAGTGTCCTTTTCACTAGTGCAGGTGATGAGTGACAGCTGGAGGTGATCAGTGGGAAGTGACTGGGTGATTGCTGAAGGAGTGCAGGTGAGTAGAAGGAGGGATGATGGGAAATGTAGTGTGAATGTGATGACTCAACTGGAAACCATGACACTTTCACTGTATGAAAAGTACTTATTTTAACAAAGCATTTATTTCATATTAGCATATTACCCTTGTGATTACTCACCCTGAAGAATATTTAAATATTATCAAAACAATTTGAACAGGAGCATTTTCTATTTTTCACTATTAATTACTATTGAAGCTTGTTTCCACCATAACAATTTAAAATAATTTTTTAACACTTTAAAAGGGGTTTAATAGACACTCAATGTTCAGTAATATTATCGATTTGACTGCACTGACACTATAGTATGAGAACTAAACTTGAACTATAATGAACTGAATGATGACAACACCATTTTCTGCAGAGCTGCTTTATAGTTGATTCGATTTCGGTTCATAACTGATGAATTTTTTAAGTGTTCACCAGTTAACGTTTAACATATAACATATGGTTATCTCTGGGCTCCTATTAAGATAAGGGTCATCAAATGTTTAAGGTTTAGAGATTTAAAGGTATCAGGGGCCTGTACCATGAAGCCGGTTTAACTGGCTAGCCTGGTAAGTTTAAGTTTAGTTTGCACCAATCCTGGGTTTTAGGTACCATGAAAGTGGTTTGGCTTTTAGCGGCATTCATTAGTAACTTACACTCCACAGTAGAGACCTGCACTCCCACGGGAGTACCGCGGGACCCGCGGGACCCAACGCAACAGGGTGCGGCGCGGGACAACTCTTGATGGGCGAGTGCGGGCG
>NW_015634125.1:2110-2360 GCF_001515625.1 Sinocyclocheilus rhinocerous
GCAGCAGCCCATGCTTGCTTTCTGTAAAAAATAACAGTGGTTGTGAATGTTGATGCTTAGTCAAAATAACAAATATTTTATCGGTAGTTGTTTGTTATGTTTATGCTGGGATGTTGTAAATTTCTTCAATGTACTTAAAACAATCTATATAGATTACTTTTATGCGGGCTTTTGCGGGCGGGAGCGGGACAAAACATGAATGTCGCGGGCGGGAGCGGGACCAGATAAGATATATTTTTGCGGGAGTGGG
>NW_015634125.1:2684-9230 GCF_001515625.1 Sinocyclocheilus rhinocerous
ATTGCCTTAGTAACTTACACTCCACAGCTAACCTGCTCCGGGGCAGGTTATGTTCTGGTTTAGAGATTTCAAACCGAAATTTGACCAATCAGCTTCAAGCAAAGTGACGCATCTCTGACGCAATAAAGCCACTCCCCCAGTTTATCTTACTCCAAATTAAAGGACGTTACATAGAAAAACATTTTTAAAGATAAAATTGTCAGATTTTTAGAGATGATTATTTTTTTTTATTATTTTATATCATATAATTATTATACCCTTAATCCATTACACAAGCTAGCTTAGCTTAATAGTAATTATTAAGATTTGATTTTAAATTAATATAAACATAGATAATATGCAATATAAGTTTTAGAATCAATAGCTTTAAACATGACTACATATGAGCTTAGATTTTAAGTGTTTTTATACCTATAAATATTATCAACTCTATAAACTAACTGTACAACTTTTACTTGCACTTATATGGCAAAATGTTTTCTTTAAGTTTTCCTCTTTCATGGATAGATCGTTTCATCTTGTAAATGTGTTTAAATTCTTCATATTGTTCAATCTTTTAATCTTTGGTAGTGAATCACACTGACTCTCTCACGAGAAGTGAATCACAGTTTCAAGGCATGTGATTGGCTGTTCATTACTGATGTCACACTTTCACGTGCACATGCTCCATTAACTCAGGATTAAGCCCGACTTGACAGAGAAAGTTGATGATCAGCTTCATGGTACCAACAAAGCCGGATTGGACTGGTTTGGTTTTGTCAACTCAAAACTAATCCTGTAACCCCGAGTTTGTCCAGCCACCATCATGGTACAGGCCCCAGGTTTATTATTGGAAGCTGCTTTGACACTATGTATTGTATAAACATCAGGTGCCTTGACAACAGCAATTTTGTAAGTCTTATTATTACTTTTTTTTCTGTTCAGAGTGGCGAGCAGGGGCGGTTTCTCCATATAATGAAATAAAATACATTCATGTGAATAAAAGAAAAACACAAAATATTCTGATTTACTGAATAATCAGGTTATTACACTCTCCCCCCACCAAAATAAAGACATGTCCTCATGGCTTGGTAAGTAATAATGTAAGGTAAACCCCAAACTAAGGCATGAAAGGAGAGCTTATCCATTTGTATAAACAAGAAACATATTTAACTGTAGGGGAAACAATACTAGGACTACCTGGTGTGTCATAGGTAAGTCTAGAAGGAGCTTTCCTAAGTCGTTGAGATTTTCTGGTCTCACTATCAGTCTGTAAGCCATCTTGTGAGTCAGGTTCTGGGTCAATGGTCACAGTGTCTTGAGTCTCTATCGCAGTATTACTTTTCTCTTGCAAGTCAGACTGTTCAACTATGTCAGGTCTAGTCTCTTCTTTGTCAGCTTTTTCCTCTTGAACAGTTTGCAGCTCTTCGGCCTGATCTTCAGATCGATTCTGAATCATCATCATTTTCTTGTTCTGACATTTCAGGGTTTATGACTGAGTTTTTGTCATTGTCTTTGTTGTCTTTGTTTCCTTCTCATTTTTCTCTTTGGAACAGTGTCTGGGTTTTGCACTGGATCAAAACATACTTTCTGTCCCAAGGGCAAAATATGGTTACGATGGAGTATTTTAACAGGTCCATTTCCATCTTCTGGTTTCAGCCGAAACACAGGTAAGTTTGACATTTGACTTTCCACAACATAAGGCGTTGAAACCCAGCGGTCTGCTAGTTTATGTTTCCCTTGTAAACCGAAGTTGCGTATGAGTACTCGATCTCCAGGTAACAGATGTGTGAACTTTATTTTCTGATCATATCTTTGTTTGTTTCCTTTATTTTGTTTAGCAGCAGCGGACTCGGCGAGTTCATAAGCAGCTTTTAGTTCTTTCCTCATGTCTGTTACATATTTGAGGTAAGTTTTATTGCATGTGTTGTCACTGGATGTTCCAAAACATAAGTCCACAGGCATCCTCGCTTCACGCCCAAACATAAGATAGTAGGGCGAAAACCCAGTGGCTTCGTTTGATGTGCAATTGTAAGCGTGGACTAGATGTGCAATGTGTTGACTCCATTTTCTTTTCTTGTTGGGCTCAAGGGTTCCGAGCATATCTAATAGTGTTCTATTAAATCTTTCGGGCTGGGGATCCCCTTGAGGATGATATGGAGTAGTTCTTGATTTATCAACGCCGAGGGAACTTAGCAACTCATGAATGAGACGACTTTCAAAGTCTCTACCCTGATCACTATGCATGCGTCTTGGCAAACCGTAATGGACAAAATATTTCTCAAGCAAGACTTTGGCCACGGTTGCAGCTTTCAGATATTTTGTAGTGAAGGCTTGCGCATAACGGGTGTAGTGATCTGTAATAACCAGGACATTCTCTGTGTTACTAGAGTCCGGCTCAATGGACAAGAAATCCATGCATACTAACTCCATAGGACCATCACTTTGCAGGTGAAACAGTGGGGCTACTCTTTTTGGAAGGGTTTTTCTCTTTATGCACCTCGCACAGTTTTTGCAATGTTCTTCAACATCTGATTTCATTTTAGGCCAATAAAACCTTTCTTTGATGAGTCCATACGTTTTGTCAATGCCAAAATGACCAGAATCATCATGATTTAACTGTAGGGGAAACAATACTAGGACTACCTGGTGTGTCATAGGTAAGTCTAGAAGGAGCTTTCCTAAGTCGTTGAGATTTCCTGGTCTCACTATCAGTCTGTAAGCCATCTTGTGAGTCAGGTTCTGGGTCAATGGTCACAGTGTCTTGAGTCTCTATCGCAGTATTACTTTTCTCTTGCAAGTCAGACTGTTCAACTATGTCAGGTCTAGTCTCTTCTTTGTCAGCTTTTTCCTCTTGAACAGGTTGCAGCTCTTCGACCTGATCTTCAGATCGAATATCGAGATCGAGACTGAATGGGTCTGACGTTTCTTTGTCCTTTACTGTGTCTTGTATTTCGAAGGGCATGTCATACCATACTCCACGTTCTTCATCTTCTGAATCAGCGTATTCATCATCATTGTTTCCTTGTTCTGACATTTCAGGGTTTATGACTGAGTTTTTGTCATTGTCTTTGTTCTTTGTTTGTCTTTTCCTCCTTCTCATTTTCCTCTTTGGAACAGTGTCTGGGTTTTGCACCGGATCAAAACATACTTTCTGTCCCAGGGGCAAAATATGGTTACGATGGAGTATTTTGACAGGTCCATTTCCATCTTCTGGTTTCAGCCGAAACACAGGTAAGTTTGACATTTGACTTTCCACAACATAAGGCGTTGAAACCCAGCGGTCTGCTAGTTTATGTTTCCCTTGTAAACCGAAGTTGCGTATGAGAACTCGATCTCCAGGTAACAGATGTGTGAACTTTATTTTCTGATCATATCTTTGTTTGTTTCCTTTATTTTGTTTAGCAGCAGCGGACTCGGCGAGTTCATAAGCAGCTTTTAGTTCTTTCCTCATGTCTGTTACATATTTGAGGTAAGTTTTATTGCACGTGTTGTCACTGGATGTTCCAAAACACAAGTCCACAGGCATCCTCGCTTCACGCCCAAACATAAGATAGTAGGGCGAAAACCCAGTGGCTTCGTTTGATGTGCAATTGTAAGCGTGGACTAGATGTGCAATGTGTTGACTCCATTTTCTTTTCTTGTTGGGCTCAAGGGTTCCGAGCATATCTAATAGTGTTCTATTAAATCTTTCGGGCTGGGGATCCCCTTGAGGATGATATGGAGTAGTTCTTGATTTATCAACGCCGAGGGAACTTAGCAACTCATGAATGAGACGACTTTCAAAGTCTCTACCCTGATCACTATGCATGCGTCTTGGCAAACCGTAATGGACAAAATATTTCTCAAGCAAGACTTTGGCCACGGTTGCAGCTTTCTGATTTTTCGTAGGGAAGGCTTGCGCATAACGGGTGTAGTGATCTGTAATAACCAGGACATTCTCTGTGTTACTAGAGTCCGGCTCAATGGACAAGAAATCCATGCATACTAACTCCATAGGACCATCACTTTGCAGGTGAAACAGTGGGGCTACTCTTTTTGGAAGGGTTTTTCTCTTTATGCACCTCGCACAGTTTTTGCAATGTTCTTCAACATCTGATTTCATTTTAGGCCAATAAAACCTTTCTTTGATGAGTCCATACGTTTTGTCAATGCCAAAATGACCAGAATCATCATGGAGTGCTTTCATCACTGTGTGTCTGAACTTTTCTGGCAAAACTAGTTGTGAACGGCAACTTCGGCCAGGTGGAACAGTGATTCGATACATGACATCTTGTTGTAGCTTTAGTCTTTCAAACTCTCTTAGTAGTAGTGAGATAACTGGATTCTTTGACTTGACTTGATTTGTATCTCCTTGCTTTACAGCTTTCCATGTTTCATTGAGTGCAGGATCTTCTTGTTGAGCTTTTGAGATTTCAGCTGGACTGAGAATAGACATTCCTTTGAGACTGAGTGTGGACAGATTACAGTAGGCTTTGGGTATGGCATGCATGGATAAGCCTAAATGATCAATGGCTCTTTCAGGACAGGTACTTTCCTTGGTCACTTTAGATACTTGACACATAGCTCTGACGCCATCTGCGGAAATGTCTGTCCATTGCCTTTCAGAATTTTGGTTAGGGTGTGGGCGCCTTGACAGTGCGTCTGCGTCGATATTTTGGACTCCTGATCTGTACTTGAGACTGAAGTCATATGTGGACAGAGCTGCCAGCCAACGGTGGCCCGTTGCGTCTAATTTGGCAGACGTCAACACATAGGTCAAAGGGTTGTTATCGGTTCTGACCTCAAACTTTGCACCATACAGATAGTCATGTAGCTTATCAACTACGGCCCACTTTAAAGCAAGGTATTCCAGCTTGTGTGCCGGATAGTGACGTTCAGATGGAGTTAGGCTACGACTAATGAAAGCGACTGGTCTGAGCCCTTCACCTTGGTCTTGGTATAAAACTCCACCAAGCCCTTCTTGACTTGCATCAAC
Organism: Sinocyclocheilus rhinocerous; assembly: GCF_001515625.1. NCBI lineage: Eukaryota > Metazoa > Chordata > Actinopteri > Cypriniformes > Cyprinidae > Sinocyclocheilus > Sinocyclocheilus rhinocerous. The sequence continues at coordinate 7,642 of NW_015634125.1, forward strand.
ATGTAGCACGTAGGGTAACTGGGAATTTGCAAAGGCCAACACAGGAGCATTTGTTAGTCTTTGTTTTAACTCCTCGAAAGCAGCTTCGCATTTGTCATCCCACCGACAACCAAATGGTTCTGACGGGTTGAGATAGGTTTGTTCATGCTTTTTCTTGGATCTTTCTGCATGAGGTGGGTAACCAGACAGGAGTTGGTTTAGAGGGAATGCAACTTTGGAATAATCTTTGACAAAGCGTCTGTAATATCCACAGAATCCGAGGAAAGATCTCAAGGCAGTTACAGTAGTTGGTCTGGGCCAGGTAGTTACTGCTTCTGTTTTCTTTGGATCTGTAGACACGCCTTCTTGTGACACAATGTGGCCGACATAGGATACTGAGGGTTGACAAAACTGGCATTTGTCTAACGACAGTTTGAGGCCCTCCTCTTTGAGGCGGTCAAGCACTTTTAGCAGTCTCTGTTCGTGCTCTTCGAGTGTAGCGCCAAACACGATAAGGTCATCTAGATAGACCAACACCTCCATCAAATTCATGTCGCCTACAGTTCTTTCCATAATTTGCTGAAAAGTTGCAGGAGCACCTGACACTCCTTGAGGCATCCTGTCGAATTGGTAAAAACCAAGTGGACATATGAAAGCGGTCTTCTCTTTGTCCGACTCATCCATGGGCACTTGGTAGTATCCACTTCTGAGATCTAGGACACTGAACCATTTGCTTCCATTTAGACAAGCAAGTGCATCCTCAATCCTGGGCACTGTGTATTGATCAGGGATAGTGCGTCTATTTAGCGTACGGTAGTCCACACACATGCGGATCTTCCCATTTTTCTTTCGTACGACCACTATTGGAGATGCATACGGACTGCGTGACTCAGTGATTATGCCGGCTCCTTTTAGTTCTGACAGGTGCTGTCTGAGCGCTTCGAGATCTGCAGGTGGCAAGCGACGAGACCTTTCTCTAAATGGCTTGTCGTCAATAGTTTTTATAGTATGTTGCGAGCTTTTACTGCAACCCACATCGAACTCGTGAGTGGAGAAAACATCACTCCGTTCAATCATTTTGTTGACTAGCCTCTCTTTCCATTTCTTAGGAACAGGTGAGGTTCCAAAGTCGAAAGAAGACGGGGTCAGTTTCTTTGAATACGTGATGCTTGCCTCTTTCTTCACAGTTGGTTTGCTCTGCCCAGGCGTCATACTCCTCTTCGCCACTAGGTGTCGGTCGCACACCAGAAAACATTCTCAGCTTCCTGTAGCTTTGAGCATCAGCAGGCGTGGCATTGCATTTGTCAACAAGTGAACTAATGGCGTTAATGAGAGCAGTATTAACATCAAGAGACAGAGGGTTTAACAGTCCCTTAACATCAGCAATACTTTTGCCCTCATGCTCAAGAAATGACAGTAACTTTGTTTGAAAGTCTTCTTGTTCTTTGGTTGCTGCTGGGATAACATGAACAGGCCAGGGAGGGACCAACTCAGGAACGCCGACTGAGTCAGATAAAGTCTGTTCAGTCACATTAGCTAAAGTCTGGACTAGCACAAAATCAGTATTAGAAGTCAAATCTGGACGTCTGTCTACTATTTTAGTCTTCCCA
>NW_015634126.1:0-1272 GCF_001515625.1 Sinocyclocheilus rhinocerous
AAATGTGTTCACAAAATAAAAACTAAACTAAAACTAACAACAATACTAATGAAACTAATAAAAACTAAACTGAACTGTATAGCAAATTTGAAAACGATATTAAAATAAAACTAATTGAAAAATTCAAAACTATAATAACCTTGCTTCACCCAACTTCTTCCTCGTCTGCTTTTTTCCCACGTTTTCACAGCAGCATTATCAAGAACAGGCTTGCTCTGCGGTGAGTGATGCGGGCCAAAGAGCAAGGCAGGAGGAGAAGAAGAGAGTAGCCTAGTTGCTGCTATTCAAATCTGCGAAGAGAGTAGTTGCTATAGCAGCTGCTATTCAAATCTGCGTTCGCGCTTTGGCTGGCACGGAGCCAGAGACAGAAGCAGTTTGTACAGCGCTGCATTATAACCAATCACACACGACTCTGTTGAGTTTATGAATGCAATGGGTAATCAGAGACGTTCAGACGAGTCATCGCTGAAACGCGGTGTTTTGTTCACTTGCTCGCTGACTGTGCAGATGTGCGTATGAATGTAAGTATGATATCAATTCCACAGTGTAAACAGCTTCGGTGATTTAAATGGGAGATTTTGAGAGTGCCTGAACTCTGGCTAGACTGAAGTGAAAATGTTCTTTGCTCTCTGTAAAATGAAAATGTTATAGCCTAATATAGTAACTTACAATATTGTTATTAAATTCACAGTAAATACAAAGTCAGTCGTACATACATACATACATACATACATACACTACCAGTCAACATTTTTTTGAATAGGTAAGAAAGATCCAATAAAAAAGATCCAAAGATCAGCATTTACCTGAAATAAAAAGCTTTTGTAACATTATAGGCTACATATACCGTTTAAAAGCTTGGAGTCAGTATATATTTTTTTTCCTTGGGAAATGATAGAAATTAATACTTTTATTTAGCAAGGATGCTTTAAATTGATCAAAAGTGACGATAAAGACATTTATAATGTTACAAAAAATTCTATTTCAGATATATGCTATTCTTCTGAACTTTCTCTTCATCAAAGAAACCTGAAAAAATTCTACTCAGCTGTTTTCAACATAATAATAATAATAAATGTTTTTTGAGCAGCAAATCAGAATATTTGAATGATTTCTGAAGGATCATGTGACTGGAGTAATGATGCTAAAAATTCAGCTTTGAAATGGCAGACTATATTACATTTTAAAATATATTTAAATAGAAAAGTTATTTTTAATTGTAATGCAGAATAAATTACATTTCAAAATATATTCAAATAGAAAACAGTTATT
>NW_015634127.1:0-547 GCF_001515625.1 Sinocyclocheilus rhinocerous
GATTAATCGAAAAATAATCGACCAACTAATCGATTATCAAAATAACCGTTAGTTGCAGCCCTAGTCATAACCCCTCGATTTCCGGTTTTGTTTTGTAGAAAACATGGAAACACCAAAGACGCTTTAATATGCTATGCATTTTATTAGACAGGTGACGACCGCACAGAGTAGCATTATAACAGAACGTTCAAATGTATCTAGTAGTGCTGGGCGGTATACCGGTTCATACCGAATACCGGTGTTTATTTTTGTTATGATATGAATTTTTAAAATACCGCAATACCGGTGCATGTCGTTAAAACAACGTTCGGAACGCGACACTGTTTGAAAGGGGTCCCTTTTCACTGTTGCACTGTGGTGAGGGAACAGCTGTATGTGTTACTAAGCGTGAAAGTTCCGAAACTGAAGCTGTAGAACTAATAGAACGTGATGACACAGAAGAACTCATCCACAATATCCACATTGACCGCCACAAATATCCACCGCCCCCTGCCATCATCCTGCGTCTCACACACACACACACGAGCGCAACTTTAGCACTAGATTT
>NW_015634128.1:0-2023 GCF_001515625.1 Sinocyclocheilus rhinocerous
ATAAAACTTATGATACACAACACTGTACAGCTTCTGGCTGTAAAAACCACCGAGATTCAAATTCCTGAAGAAATGGCATAAACTTTCACAGGTGAGAATGTGTTGGTTTGTGTTTTTATAAGTATTTACTCAACATTACAGGCTTTTAAACTACAGTAACGCACATCGCACAACCTGCTCTTGAGTATTCAGAGACCGGCTTACACCAAGTACACCATACTTTTTTCACTCACTGAAATGCAAATCAATTTCTAACCTTTATATAATGTGTTTTTTTCTGGATTTTTTGGTTGGTATTCGGTCTCTATACGTTAAAATAAACCTACCATAAAATTACAGACCCTTCATTTCTTTGTAAGTGGGCAAACTTACAAAATCAGCAGGGGATCAAATAAATATTTTCCCCACTGTATACAATGAATTTAGGCAACACTACATTATAGATACTACCAAACAAGAAAACTCCCTGTCTCATTTGTCTGTAAAGTACTTTTTACACAATAAATAAACCAGTTCTAGTAATAAAATGTAATACAAATGAACATATGAGCCTAGTTTCGCATATCATTTTGGGCTCACAAACACAACACAAAGAGAAGAAGGACCACCAAGAGTCATTACGTCCAGCTGAGCCAGATGCACAAGAGTGGTCACCTGCTGACACTTTCCCCATTTAAACTGCACAACTGTAAGGGGCATTATGGTAAACCTGGTGTCAGTTCTATTGCAGCAGGGCTCGGACTGAGGAAGCAGCAATGCATGAATATAATTAGAAAGAATATGGAAAGGAAAGAGTCCGTCTGTGGAAATATGCAGGATTTAACTCACAGAAACTCACTGCATTAGTGTTCAGAACATATAGAGCACACAAAAAATACTTCCCACTTCCCCTGGAGTAGCTTAGGGCTAAAGAAATGGTTCACGCATGAAATGAAAATCCTTGTTAACTCACCATCATGTCATTCTAAACTCATAGAACTTTTCCAAATTCAAACTAATTGCAACTGAGATTTGGAAGCAACGACGATCTGGAAGCATTTCAGTGCACAACTATTTAAATGCTCACCTGTTTCTCACACAAAGCTAATGCAATGTGTCAAATAGATCACTATTTGGTGATTTTTTTGCTTCTGGTCATCTTCATAAAATATTTTATAAACATCCACTAAAATTTTTAATTCATTGAGAAGAAACGGATCAGAAACTAGAGAATCAACAGCTTTAGACAAAAACAAATACAAGAAGTCACTGTGCGTTAGTGAAACTGTAGAAAATCAAGTGGCTTCGTGGTTTGTATAGACAGTAACCCATATAATCAGTCCATCTCGAGAGTATTTCAGAGTTGTTATATCTAATAAGCTTTAATCCTGTTATGCTAACAGATCTTTTACATCACATTAGTGGCACTATGCTGTCATGTTCTCCATTTATACTCGAAGTAAATTATCAGCACTCTCAGCAGAGTATATCTCATCAATAAAATTACTGACGAAAAAGTCAGCAGATGAAGAGTTTTTTGGATATATCAATGATAACAAAGCTATTCTAAAATTTTTTTGTTAAATGAAATCAAGCTGAAAAAAAATATAAACATTAGATGAAAAACTTGCCTGAAATATTTGAAGTACTAAAATTACTAAAACAAACTGATATAAAAATAAATTTATATAAACAAATCTAAATAGAAATATTAAAAAACAAAAAAATAATAAAATGACAAAAGCAAAACTAAAATTTTAACTAAAATGAAAATGAAAACTGAAGATATAAAAGTAAATGCTAATTCAATATATTAACAAATTATGTAATAGTACATAAATAATACTAAAACATCACTGAGTTATATGAGAGGCAGGTATCCACAATACAAACGTAATATTACAACTTACATTTGCACAAACAATTAAGTGAATGTATTTAAGTGTTAGTCAAAATAAGGTAAAACGCATTGTTAAAGGGTTAGTTCACCCAAAAATGAAAATTGCCTTGTGTTTTACTCACCCTCGAAGCATCCTAGGTGTAT
>NW_015634129.1:0-201 GCF_001515625.1 Sinocyclocheilus rhinocerous
AGGATGCATCGGGGGTGAGTAAAACGCAGCCTAATTTTTATTTTTTGGTGAACTAACCCTTTAAAGGGATACTCCACCCCAAAATTAAAATGTTGTCATTAATCACTTACCCCCATGTCGTTCCAAACCCGTAAAAGCTTTGTTCGTCTTCGGAACACAATTTAAGATATTTTGGATGAAAACCGGGAGGCTTGTGACTGT
>NW_015634129.1:484-1304 GCF_001515625.1 Sinocyclocheilus rhinocerous
GTTAGTAAGATGTATATTTAGTTTAGTGATTGCATTGTATTCTGTTGAGGGTTTTATTCAGTTGTCGATTGTGTGTCAGTTTTCTGACAAAAAACATGGTTATTTTTATTAAATTGTAGATTCTAAATTTTTTTTGTCAGAAAACTGACACAATCGACAACTGAATAAAACCCTCAACAGAATACAATGCAATCACTAAACTAAATATACATCTTACTAACTTAAACAGTTATTATAGGTAGTTATTATGCATTTTCAGAAGAAGACTTGATCTTACCTTTACTTCATTAATGTGCATGGAAGTGTGGGGGATGGGTCTGCCTCACGGGAAACGTGTCCTCAATTGAGCAGACGTTATTGTCACGTGCTGCATTTGCGTTTACTTGCGTAAATGATGTATTTGGATTTCACGTTGAACTTGTGCCTCCATTTATTTATTAATTATAATAAATATTCTGACAAAGACAGAAGATTCTCTGATTACAAGGACCTTATTTTGATCCCAGTACTGGTTCAGCAAACTTCAAAGAGAAAAAAAACCTGTACCTATATTGTTCTGAGCCGGACTGACACCTGCACTGTGTTCCAAACGGCACGGTGATGCCTACCGAGGTCACCTCGATGGGAGAGAAAAAGCCTGACAATCACGATGTTCCAAACTGATGTTTATGTCTTCAAAAGTGTGTTCCTAATGACCCTCACTTTTGAGCCATACACTTTCCAAGGCTGCTGTTGTGGAGAATACAGCCTTACAAGGGTTAGGGCGCACTAGTGATGATCTCCTCTGAATAGCACACACCCCAGTGTCGATCCAGGAACC
>NW_015634130.1:0-485 GCF_001515625.1 Sinocyclocheilus rhinocerous
CTGTTCTTCTGAACTTTCTATTCATGAAAGAAACCTGAAAAAAATCTATCGTTTTCAACATAATGATAATAATAAATGTTTTTTGAGCAGCAAATCAGCATATTAGAATGATTTCTGAAGATCATGTGACACTGAAGACTGGCGTAATGATGCTGCAAATACAGAGAAATAAATTACAGTTTAACAGATATTCACATAGAAAAGAGATATTTTAAATAGTAAAATATTTCACAATATTACTGCTTTTTCTGTATTTTGGATCAAATAAATGCAGGCTTGGTGAGCAGAAGAGACTTCTTTAAAAAAAAAAAACATTAAAAATCTTACTGTTCAAAAACTTACTTCACCATTCAGTCAATCTTTTCGAAAAAAATACCCCCAAAAAACAATTTAAATTTTAGTCACGTTATTGACATAAAGGTCCAGATAAGAGAGGGCAACTTTACAAAGAAACCACGTTGTATACATTATAAAAATTGGATTTG
>NW_015634131.1:0-1251 GCF_001515625.1 Sinocyclocheilus rhinocerous
TTTCCTTCATGCACCTGTCCGTCCAACCGATGTTCCATACCTCCTCCATCCAACATTCGCATTTATTTAAAACTTCTTGACACCCCGGGCACCTGACAGCCTTGCAATCGCTTGCAAAGTGTCCCCTCTCCTCACACTTGTAGCACTTAAAATCTGGGCAGTCTTTTAGCAGTTGTCCCGGGCTCATGCACAGCCTACAGGTCTTCACCTGATGGCTGTGCATCACCCTAAAATACTGCGGCCCTTCCGCTGTTTCCAGCTTCGTGCTATATGGCAACGATGCCACTTCTTTGGGGAATCTCACTTTTAGGAACCTTCTTCCGTCCTCAATGTCAGTGCCCGGGTAGCATCTTCTTTTAATCTTTGAAATGGGATTAACTCCCCATACTTCCAATTTCCCTAAAATTTCATTGTCATCAAGATAGACGGGCAGGTGCATGAAGGAAACAACATAGTCTCTATTTTGCAAATATTTAACCTCACAGTTCACTCCTTTTATTATCAGTCCATCAGTCAGTTTGTCACATGTTTCTTCCTTTTCCATAGTCAGTTCGTATTCCTTTCCTTGTCTTGGCCTTAGTGCCAAGATTTGCCCATGTCCACATTGTTTTGATACTGCCTTGATAATATCCTCCGCTCTCACCTCGATCACATTCTCTACGTTCACAATCACTGTAGCCTCCTTTAGATATTTTCTCTGAAGAAACTTCTCCCTCGTGCCTTGGTTCTTTCCATTTCCAGCTCGTAGTCGATTTCCCAGTCCAGTGTCATTTGCCGATCGTGTCTCTCCGCCTAGTCCAGTGTCGTTTTCCATTCGTGTCTCTCCAGCCGGTCCTGTGTCGTTAACCATTAATCCGTCCATTGTAAGAAGAAAAACAAAAAAAACAAAAGAAAAAACCAAAAACGAAATAAAAGGGGGTAACCACCCTCCAGCCAGCAAAATGCTGCTGTTAGGTGGTTTAAAACTGACAAACCACACAAAAAACGAACTAACCTAAAGTCCAAAAGAGCTCACAAACTAACACAAACAGCAAAACAAAATGGAGGAGAGCCTTCCTCTCCCAACTGCAGCCAAACACTACCTGTACACCAGCAACTCACTAGCGCCCTCAGGGTGGTATGGCCATAAGCCAGGACTGCCACAAAGAGTGGGCTATTTAAAGATCCTTACAGCACCTGGTATTCCTAGGGCCTTGGACACAGACTCGGCCTCCCATCCAAGTACTAACCAGGCCCGACCCTGCTTAGCTT
>NW_015634132.1:0-7190 GCF_001515625.1 Sinocyclocheilus rhinocerous
GTGATGAAGGATCAACCCTGAATGGAGGTACTGTTGGTATGGTAAGTTGGAGGCTGTTTAGTAAATGTGTCGAGCGTAATCGGTATGGCTGATTTCGACTTAGAATGTTTTGTTAGTGCACCAGCTGTCGAACAATTAGATGCATGCAGAAAGGATGATTTGTTGAGAGTTGCTGAGCATTTCCAAATTTCAGTCTCTAGACGGCAGTTAAAACGAGATATTAAGAGAGTCGTTGTGCAGCATTTAGGGGAATGAGGGGTGTTGATGTTGGCTGGTAGTTCACCTGGCGTTGACGGTCGCTCTTCTGGGTTAGGCAAGGGGGAAGCGAGTGGAGCTGTTGTGGCGGAGGGTTCCGAAGCCTAAGTTGCTCTGCCGCCCTTCGAACTTTTTTCTCCGGCTGAGTCTGGAGGTAATGCTCGCCTCAAACTACGTCTTGCGAGACTTCAGAGTGAAGAGCGCGAGAGAGTCGCGGAGAGTCACGCCGAAAGGGAACTGCGACTAGAGTGAAGAGCGCGAGAGAGTTGCGGAGAGTCACTCCGAAAGGGAACTGCGACTTGAAATCCGCCGGCTGGAAATCGAGGCGGACACGCAAATCAAGTTGCGAGAGCTTGAGCTGAATGCGGCCAGAAACGTATCGGTTCCACCTGTGCAACCTGCACAGAATGCTGCACTTTCGACTGACTCTGGGTCATCCGGGCGTACGTTTGATGTGAGTAAACATATATCTCTTGTACCTCAATTTAGAGAAGCCGAGGTTGATTCTTATTTTAATGCATTCGAACGAATTGCCTCCGCTCTACAGTGGCCTATAGATGTTTGGCCTTTGCTTTTGCAATGTAGGTTAATTGGCAAGGCTCAAGAAGTATGTGCTGCTCTGTCTTTGGAAGACAGTTTGGATTATGACGTTGTTAAAACGGCAATGTTGCGAGCATATGAACTCATACCTGAGCGCACAGGCAACGTTTCCAGAGCCATAAGAAAAATTCAGGTCAGACGTTCGTAGAATTCGCTAGAGAAAAAAGTATATTGTTCGACAAGTGGTGTACATCGAATAGGGCGTCAGATTTTCAGGCGTTGCGTGAATTATTTCTCTTGGAGGAATTTAAGAGTTGTATCTCTGATCGTATTGTGGTTTACCTCAATGAACAAAAAGTAACTTCTTTGTCTCAGGCATCTGTTTGTGCTGATGAGTTTATATTGACCCATAAAAATGTTTTTTACTCCGACTCGTACTGAGAAAGTTTTGCCTGTGCCTACTTTAAAAGACCAGTCACGCTTGACAAGTAATGCTACGAAACCTAGAGAGCATAGGGAGTGTTTTTATTGTCATAAAACTGGACATGTTATTGCTGAATGTATTGCCCTGCAACGCAAGCAACAAAGGCACTGGTACTAAAAATGTTGTCTTTGTGAAAACTGTTGATATTAACGATGCTGAGAACTGTGGAAAACTTGACGCTAGTTATCAACCTTTTCTGACGGAAGGGTTTGTATCTGTTGATGACAAGATTACAAATCAGGTAAAAGTAACCATGCTTCTTGATACCGGCGCCCAGCAGTCCTTCATAATGACGGACGCATTGCCTTGTCCTGAGCAAACCTTCTGTGGTAGTCATGTGTTAGTCCGAGGTATCGAAATGGGTACAGTAAAAGTTCCTTTGCATCAGATTTATTTAAAATCAGACTTGTACACTGGAGTTGTGAAGGTTGGAGTGCATGACAATTTACCTGTGCGAGGCGTGAATTTTATTCTGGGCAATGACATTGCTGGTGGGAGAGTTATATGGAGTCAATATAATGCCACATATATATGCAAAATAATAAAGTATTGCAAACAAAAATAAAGAATTGCAAAATATAAATGAAACAGCACAAAAGAAATGATTTTGCAATACATATTTTCCATGGCCATATCTAAATTTTATGACTCTAGACATTGTGAAGACAGTGGCATAATACGGTGACATAGGTTTTTTAAGCCATATCAAAACAGTAGTCATGTGCATGGGTGAATTTTACCCGCTGGCGCTTTTAGGTATACAGTGACCTCTGGTGGTTTAAGTGTTAACCATAGTCCTAGGCTACGGGACTGTGTTGCACGCGATGTAGACAACATTCGAATAAAGTTTATTATGAATAAATGTTAAATAAAGTACATAAAATAAAATAGAAAATTATCCATCCCACAAGACTTGTAAGTCCATGTATTTTATTGTTATTATTATTATTATTGGTAATATTTTTATATTCGTTGTTATGTATTAGATTTTTTTTTTACCTTCATTTCGATCTCTTTACTTAACGTTGAGGGCTTCGTTTCCCAAAAGCATCTTAAGCCTAAATCGATTGAAGAACCATTGTCATCATTTGGCTTACGATGCTTTTGGGAAACGCAGCCTTGAAGAGTTTTGTAAATAATAGCCTATACTGTAAATGCCCGACATGCCAATAAAGCTTTGATTATGCTATATGACAGGAATTTTTACTGGAAGTGCAGTTTAGAGGATGAATTTAACAATAACCCTATAAATACCCTAAGCCTATAATTATAAATAGAATTATAAATGAATAATTTGCGTAGTTTCATTTGTAAATGAAAACACTACTCATTTATCGTCACATACAGGTGTAAATGCAATCATAAATCAAAACTTTATTGGCATAATTGTCAGGCGTTTACAGTATTTGCAAAATATATGGTAGCATATACTATAAGTTGTTCCCTCAATAGGATCTCATGGCCACGACATATTATCACATTCCCACGAATTAATATCTCGTGGCCACGACAAAACTAAACCAAAAAGACTCCAAAACTTTATTGCATTTTGCAAAACTTTATTATTTTGCATATATATGTGGCATTATATTGACTCCATAGAGTTATGCCTTTGTTAGAGGTTCGTGATAAACCTGACTTGTTGGCATCCGATGAACTGTCGGAAGAGTTCCCTGAGGTTTTTCCTGTCTGTGCTATTACGTGTGTCCAGGCTCGCAAATTTGCGGATGCAGATGACTTGCTGTCAACTTTTATGGCCCCTACGTTTGAGCACGATGTGTTGATGGTTGATGATTACCCTGAAGAAAAATCTGTCTTTTCAAGTTCAAGCAACATCAAACTGTCTGTAATATGTGATAATCTTATCACTGCTCAACAAGATGACTTCACGTTGTGTAAATGTTTTTCTTCTGTTGTTTCTCCAGAGGTGGCACAGGAGAGAAAAACTGCTTTTTGCATGGAGAATGGAGTGTTGATGCGTAGATGGTGTCCGGACGATTCGAAGGACTCCTAATGGAATGTGTCAAGCCAGATTGTCGTTCCCGTATGTTACAGACAAATGGTACTCTCTCTGGCTCATGACCATGATTTATCTGGACATCTGGGTATTAAGAAGACCTACTATCGAGTATTGAAACATTTCTTCTGGCCTCGATTAAAAACTGATGTGGTGAAGTATTGTAGAACGTGTCAGACCTGTCAGTTTTTAATAATTTCTTTGTCTCAGGCATCTGTTTGTGCTGATGAGTTCATATTGACCCATAAAAATGTTTTTACTCCGGCTCGTACTGAGAAAGTTTTGCCTGTGCCTACTAAGACCAGTCACGCTTGACAAGTAATGCTACGAAACAGAGAGAGCATAGGGAGTGTTTTTATTGTCATAAAACTGGACATGTTATTGCTGATTGTCTTACCCTGCAGCGCAAGCAACAAGGCACTGGTACTAGAAATGTTGTCTTTGTGAGAACTGTTGATATTAACGATGTTGAGAACTATGGAAAACTTGATGCTAGTTATCAACCTTTTTTGACGGAAGGGTTTGTATCTGTTGATGACAAGCATACAAATCAGGTAAAAATAACCATGCTTCGTGATACTGGCGCCCAGCAGTCCTTCATAACGACTGACGCATTGCCTTGTCCTGAGCAAACCTTCTGTGGTAGTCATGTGTTAGTCCGAGGTATCGAAATGGGTACAGTAAAAGTTCCTTTGCATCAGATTTATTTAAAATCAGACTTGTACACTGGAGTTGTGAAGGTTGGAGTGCGGGACAATCTACCTGTGCGAGGCGTGAATTTTATTCTGGGAAATGACATCGCTGGTGGGAGAGTTATGCCTTTGTTAGAGGTTTGTGATAAACCTGTTTTGTTGGCATCCGATGAATTGTTGGAAGAGTTTCCTGAGGTTTTTCCTGTCTGTGCTATTACGCGTGCCCAGGCTCGCAAATTTGCGGACGCAGATGACTTGCTGTCAACTTTTATGGCCCCTACGTTTGAGCATGATGTGTTAGTGGTTGATGATTACCCTGAAGAAAAATCTGTCTTTTCAAGTTCAAGTAACTTGAAACTGTCTGTAACACGTGATAATCTTATCAGTGCTCAACAAGATGACTTCACGTTGCGTAAATGTTTTTCTTCTGTTGTTTCTCTAGAGGTGGCACAGGAGAGAAAAACTGCTTTTTGCATGGAGAATGGAGTGTTGATGCGTAGATGGTGTCCAGACGATTCGAATGACTCTGAATGGAATGTGTCAAGCCAGATTGTCGTTCCCGTATGTTACCGACAAATGGTACTCTCTCTGGCTCATGACCATGATTTATCTGGGCATCTGGGTATTAAGAAAACCTACTATCGAGTATTGAAACATTTCTTCTGGCCTCGATTAAAAACTGATGTAGCGAAGTATTGTAGAACGTGTCAGACCTGTCAGTTCTCGGGTAAGTCGAACCAGACTATTACGCGCGCTCCGTTGGTTCCTATACCGTTTCTGGGGGAACCTTTCGAGCATGTCATTGTTGACTGTGTGGGTCCATTGCCCAGAACAAAAGCTGGTAACCAATACTTGTTGACAATGACGTGTGCAGCGACACGCTTTCCCGAAGCGATTCCGCTGAGGAAAATAACGGTGCCTGTAATCATTAAAGCGCTGGTGAAATTATATTCATTGTTCGGACTGCCCACAGTTATACAGACTGACCGTGGTACAAATTTTATGTCAAATCTTTTCGCTCAAGTGTTAAAAACCTTGAAAATTCTCACAGGATTTCGAGTGCGTATCACCCAGAAAGCCAAGGAGCCTTGGAAAGGTTCCATCAGACATTAAAGGCTATGCTTCGTAAATACTGTATGGACACGGGTAAGGACTGGGATGAGGGTACACCTTTAGTCTTATTTGCTGTTAGGGAGGCTGTGCAGGATAGTTTAGGATTTAGTCCTGCAGATCTAGTATTTGGTCATGCGGAGGTCCAGTTAAGATGCTCAAAGAGGACATGTTATCTATGGAAACAAGTGTCAAAACGAATGTACTGGATTATGTCAGCAAGTTTCGCGAACGATTGCACCAGGCTTGTTCAGCGGCAAAAGAGGCGTTGATGAACTCACAATTCACAATGAAGAGTCACTTTGATCGTAAATCTGTTCTGCGCGATTTTAAAGAAGGTGCTGAAAAAATTTTGTAATACAGATTATGTAATTCGTACTCCTGATCGCCGAAAGAAATCTTGCGTGTGTCATGTGAATATGCTGAAGTCGTTTCATGTTCGAGAGCCGTTGCTGGGAGATGTTGCGAAGGTTAAGCAACCTGAAGTCACTAATGTACCGGTTACTGCATTGGTTTGTGATGCTACTCCTGATAGTGAAGATGACGGAGTAATTGTTAGACACACGCACCAACAGTGTGCTAGATTTAAAAACTCTAAGATTTTAGCTGACTTAAATTCTCACTTAACTCATTTGACTGAACTTCAGAGATGTGATATTAAAGAGTTGATTTGTTCTTTTCATTCACTTTTTTGCAATGTCCCTTCTTGTACCACTGTACTTAGACATGACATCGATGTCGGTAATGCTGTCCCGGTGAAACAGCATGCGTATCGAGTTAACGCTCTGAAACGTTCTATGATGAAAACCGAGGTGGCGTATTTGCTTGAAAATGGGTTGGCGAGGCCGAGTGGTAGTCCGTGGAGTTCTCCATGTTTGCTTGTAACTAAGAGTGATGGATCCGCTAGATTCTGTACAGACTATCGAAAGATAAATGCATTGACTGTTCCCGACTGCAATCCGTTACCGCGCATGGAGGACTGCGTGGACACACTTGGGCCGGCAACGTTTGTCAGTAAACTGGATTTGTTAAAAGGCTACTGGCAAGTGCCTTTAACAGCCCGTGCCTTTGACATGTCTGCGTTTGTAACTCCAGACGATTTCATGCAATATTGCGTAATGGCATTTGGCATGCGCAATGCGCCGGCTACATTTCAAAGACTTATTAACCTCATACTTGCAGGAGTTCCTAACTGTAATGCTTATTTGGATGACCTTGTAATTTAATCTACCGATTGTTCAGAACACGTTTCAACTCTTCACAATCACGTATTTGGGCAGAGAAGTGGGTCAAGGGCAAGTGAGACCAATAGAGGCGAAAATAAGCACTATTGCAGAATTTCCGGTTCCTGCTTCGCGAAAAGAACTGCGCAGATTCTTGGGGATGGCCGGTTATTACCGGGACTTTTGTCAGAATTTCTCTACCGTTGTTAGCCCATTGACGTCACTCATCAGTCCTTTGCGCGCATTTTTGTGGTCTGATGAATGTCAGAATGCTTTTGAGAATGCTAAGGCTTTATTATGTAGTGCACCTGTTCTTGCAGCACCAGTATATGAAAAAACGTTCAAGTTGGAGATTGACGCAAGCTTTGTTGGCGCGGGGGCAGTGCTTATTCAAGAAGACATCCACGGTATTGACCATCCTGTATGTTACATCTCACGTAAGTTCAACAAAAGTCAGTTGAATTACTCTACTATCGAGAAGGAAACTTTAGCTTTGCTGTTGGCATTGCAGTATTTGGATGTATATTTGAGTTCAAGCAATTTGCCAATAACTGTATATACTGATCATAACCCTTTAGTGTTCCCATCTCGTATGCATAACCAGAATCAGTGGCTAATGCGCTGGTCTCTGGTTGTCCAAGGTTACCACCTGATGATTGAACACAAGAAAGGTTCAGAAAATGTAATGGCTGATGCTTTGTCGAGAACTTAAAAGAAGATTGGAGTAAGAATTGTTAAAACTATATGGTTCTTTCTTAACCCATATAGTTTGTCTTAAGGGGGGAGTGTTACGTTCCACGTGTGTTTTGTGTATATTGTGTTTTTTTTCGCTCTCCTGTCCTTTTTGTGTTATTGTTGCTCCGCTTCTA
>NW_015634133.1:0-201 GCF_001515625.1 Sinocyclocheilus rhinocerous
CATTACTGCTTTTGCTGTACTTTGGATCAAATAAATGCAGGATTGATGAGCAGAAGAGACTTTATAAAACATTAAAAATCTTACTGATCAAAAACTGTTGACTGGTAGATTATATAGATTACAGAAATGTTATACTGTGATGTTATATATATACATAACATTTCTGTCCCCCTCACTTCTGAAATGATGGCTACGCCCCTG
>NW_015634133.1:253-1016 GCF_001515625.1 Sinocyclocheilus rhinocerous
GATGTAGCCTACACAATAATAATCTTTTACATTGCAATCCTTTCATTTTTAATATTTGGCATGTTTGTGTGCTGCTGTGCGTCCCTTTGTGTAATAAGCAGAGTGTACGTGCGCTGTGGACCCACCTATACTAACGCGCTCTTTAAATAACAAAAAAAATGACAACTGCGTCGAGCTGAAACTGAAACCATTGCGCCGGGTGTATAATAGGGCCCTTTAAGTTAGAATCAACTCCAAGCCACAATTTTTATTCAGGTTTGCACGCTTGGTAGTCTCTTATTATAATAAACAAAGTGTAGCATGACTTAAATAAGAGATTCATTGTGCAGTGTAGAGCTTCATTCATTCATAATTTCATGACGATACATTTCTCAGGATTCTGCAATGTCTATTTTAAAAATCATATATGTATTAAGTCTCTGCATTGTTCCAAAGACAGCTCTAGTTCTCAACTGAACGTGCGGGAGAAGCATTACTAAATTTGGCCAAAGAAAATTTGTTAAAATTGACATTTTTCTATATTAATTTGTGAATTTTTCAAATGTTTATTAAAAGTGCAAAAATTAATTAACAAAATTCTGAAAAGAAGTCAATATTTTACTTTTTCGGGCAGCATTTTGTGTGTATGGTTCTAATTTCAATTTAGGTTTTCAGCATACCATTTAAAAATACAACAACCATCCTTTTTTATATTTTTTTCGTCATGGTTAAAAAACGAAAAAGCAGAAGTACACGGACCTAATATTCAGTTTTGTTAAATGAC
>NW_015634134.1:0-1423 GCF_001515625.1 Sinocyclocheilus rhinocerous
CAGAAAGCAGCGTGTGACCGACCAGCCCCACAGGAGCACTGCACGCACCCTCTGCACTGGGAAGACGGAAGAGAGCACTCACAGCACCTACCTGGACCTTTCTCACGAACACCCATCACCCCAATAAATCCACCCTCCGGGGTATTGATTGAGATTACTTGTCGTGTGATTCTTCACCCCGTTACACTGGTGGAGAATGCATTGAAACTGGTGCATGCAGCCCCCGGAAGTGTGCAAACTGGAAGCTGTCATTTTTGCTTCGTGGGGCAGTCATTTCTAATTTTTAATGGCTTTTAGTACTTTTCATCTGCCTAATGATGTAGTTACGGTATTTAACCAGCAGGGGCAAACTGCCAAAGCTATCCAGCCAACCCTTGAATGCCTATTTGTGCCAATAACATGTGGTATACTTGTATGTGTTTTCAGTGTAGAGTCACCAAAATAAACTAAACTTTTAATATTTTCAGCGCTACGCAGGCCATCAAACCCATTTTGATTCTTGTGAATCCGTACAGAGTACATGCATGCAGTATTCTCCACAGGGAACTCCAGTGAGGCACATTATCAAATGTTCGAAGCGACGGCCACCTTGGAAGGGTGGCATCAGGATGACTGGGCACGGGTGCTGGCTCCCCTGCTGACGGGCGAAGCGCAGCGTGCATACTTCGCTCTTCCCGCCGCCTCCGCCGATCAATATAAGAAGGTCAAGAAGGAAATCCTAGCCCGCCTGGGGTTATCCCGTATCTGTGCCGCCCAGCACCTCCACGAGTGGGAGTATAAGCCCCGTCTGCCGGCCCGTGCCCTGGCCGCCGAACTCACACGACTCGCGCAGCACTGGCTGCTGGAGGGGGCTCCATCGGCTGGACAGGTGGCGGAGCGCGTGGTGATTGACCGTATCCTCCGAGCCCTTCCCCGATCCCACCGACAGGCAGTGGGGATGAGGAACCCAACCACCACCTCCGAGCTGGTGGAGGCTGTCGAGCTGGCGGATGCGGCCCAACACCGGGATGCTGGGAAGCGAGCGCCGCCATTTCCCCGGAGGGTGGTCCAGGAGCAGCGCGCGCCGGAGGGCACCCCGCGACCAGTAAGCAGGCCGGCGCCTCCCTCTCCGCGGGATGAGCCCATGCCAACGGAAGTCTCCGCACGGACCTGGCTGGCAGGCTGCATTGTGCACCGCGACCTGCCGGTTGGAGCTCCAGAGGTGGAAGTGAAAGTGAATGGAAAGCCGTTCCGGGCCATCCTGGACTCGGGCAGTGCGGTCACTCTGGTCCAGTCGCAGATTCTCACCCCCCGAATGGAATATAAAGCCTTCCTCCCCATAACCTGTGTCCACAGGGATACACGACAAGTTCCAGCTCGCAGGGTGACCATTTCGGCAGCTCCCGGCGCCTGGCCGGTGGAAGTCGGGGTCATGAAGGATCTT
>NW_015634135.1:0-1967 GCF_001515625.1 Sinocyclocheilus rhinocerous
TTGAGCTCCAGAAAACCAGTAATGATGCAGCTTTGATGGTTACAGTAGTAAAGTATTCGCAGCACTTCACTTTTTCCACATCTTATATTACAACCTTATTCCAAAATGGATTAAATTAATTATTTTCCTCAAAATTCTACAAACAATACCCCATATTCCAAAATGGATTAAATTCATTATTTTTCTCAAAATTCTACAAACATACCCCATAATGACAATGTGAAAGAAGTTTGTTTGAAATCTTTGCAAATTTATTAAAAATAAACAACGAAGAAAAAAAATCACATGTACATAAGTAACACATTGTACAAATGTACAAAATTGAGCTCAGGTGCATCCTGTTTCCACTGATCATCCTTGAGAAGTTTCTACAACTTGATTGGAGTCCACCTGTGTTAAATTCAGTTGATTGGACAGAATTTGGAAAGGCACACACCTGTCTATATAAGGTCTCACACAAACCAAGCTATGAAATCCAAGTAATTGTCTGTAGATCTCTGAGACAGGATTGCTAGAGGGGGCTGCCTGGCCAAACTGAAAGATCGGGGGAGAAGGGCCTTAGTCAGGGAGGTGACCAAGAACCCGATGGTCACTCTGACAGAGCTCCAGCGTTTCTCTATGGAGAGATGAGAACCTTCCAGAAGAACAACCATCTCTGCAGCACTCCACCAATCAGGCCTGTATGGTAGAGTGGCCAGATGAAAGTCACTCCTCTGCAAAAGGCACCTGAAGGACTCTCAGACCATGAGAAACAAAATTCTCTGGTCTGATGAAACAAAGATTGAACTCTTTGGCAAGCGTCATGTCTGGAGGAAACCAGGCACCGCTCATCACCTGCCCAATACCATCCCTACATTGAAGCATGGTGGTGGTGGCAGCATCGTGCTGTGGGAATGTTTTTCAGCAGCAGGAACTGGTAGACTAGTCGAGATCGAGGGAAAGATGAATGCAGCAATCTACAGAGACATCCCTGATGAAAACCTGGACCTCAGACTGGGGCGACGGTTTATCTTCCAACAGAACAACGATGCGAAGCACACCGCCAAGATAACAAAGGAGTGGCTACAGGGCAGCTCTGTGAATGTCCTGGAGTGGCCCAGACTTGAACCCGACTGAACATCTCTGGAGAGATCTGAAAATGGCTGTGCACCAATACTCCCCATCCAACCTGATGGAGCTTGAAAGGTCCTGCAAAGAAGAATGGGAGAAACTGCCCAAAAATAGGTGTGCCGAGCTTGTAGCATCATACTCCAAAAGACTTGAGGCTGTGATTGGTGCCAAAGGTGCTTCAACAAAGTATTGAGCAAAGGCTGTGAATACTTATGCACATGTGATTTTAATTTGTTTTTTATTTGCAAAGATTTCAAACTTTCACATTGTCATTATGGTGTATTTTGTAGAATTGAGGAAAATAATTTAATCCATTTTGGAATAAGGCTGTAACATGCTGTGAAAACTTTCCTAATGCACTGTATAAAGTTCTCCAGTGGTTAAGCAAATGTTTTTCATTTTTCATCTTGAAACATTGCGCCCTCCAGTGGTTAAGCAAATGTTTTTCCTTTGTCATCTTGAAACATTGTGCCAATGTTTTGAGAATATTATATTGTCACCTCAACATCCTTAATGTTGCAGGTCAAATGTTCTAGCTTTGTCACATTACAAGAATGTTTTATTAAAAACATTACACAATCTCAAGTCTCCGTGATGTTCCTATGACGTTCTCCTAATGTGGCTGAGAGAATGTTCTTTCTTTGTTATCTTGAAACATTGTGCCAATGTTTTATTGAAAACATTATATAATCTGTTACCTCAACAACATCCTCAAAACATCCTCAAAATGTTGCAGGTCAGATGTTCTAGCTTTGTTAATACGTCACATTACAAGAAAGAATTATATAAAACATTCCATCACCTCTGGCCTCGATGTTCTTATAACGTTCTCCTAATGTGACTGAGAGAATGTTCTT
>NW_015634136.1:0-549 GCF_001515625.1 Sinocyclocheilus rhinocerous
AAAAGTACTTTAAAATCAATCCTAAATATAACTGGTAGCCACTGTGTAAGGACCTAAGAACTAGTGTGATATGCTCAGATTTTCTGGTTCTAGTCAGAATCCTGGCAGCAGCATTCTGAATGAGCTGCAGCTGTCTAATGGTCTTCTTGGGAAGGCCAGTGAGGAGACCATTACAATAGTCCACCCTGCTGGTAATAAAGGCATGAACAAGTTTCTCCAAGTCTTGACTGGAAACAAAACATCTAATTCTTGCAATGTTTTGAGATGATTTTATGCTGATTTAGTTACTGCTTTGAGTAACTAAATCAGCATAGATTTAGATAGATATAGATAGATAGATAGATAGATAGATAGATAGATAGAAATCCCACCAAGATTCCTGACTTGATTTTTAGTTGTCAAACCCCTAGAGTAAAGGTATGCATTCACCTTGAGAACTTCATCTTTGTTTCCAAATGCAATGATTTAAGTTTTCTCCTTGTTTAACTGAAGAAAATAACTGTCTTAAATTCATTTTAAATACATTTTTTAATCATTTTCAAAGTTTTT
>NW_015634137.1:0-661 GCF_001515625.1 Sinocyclocheilus rhinocerous
CCCAAAATCAGCCCGATTATCTTGTGGTGTGTACCCAGCATAAGTAGTGATTAACGCTCCAAATGACAATAATATCGCTTATCGCAATTATTTCTGGGGCAATATATATTGCACAACAAAAAGTTAACGTGACAGGCCTAGGTACGTTATTGTGTGTTATCTCTCATAGGGAGATTAACGTTAAAGTAGTTGTTTAAAATGTTTATACTAGGGATGCACCGGTATCGGGCCCGATACTGAGCTCCTGTACTCGTACTCATTAAAATGCCCCGATACCAAACGCCGATACCACACAGCATGTGATGTGCCATATTCAGACAAAGAAACACTGACAACAGACAGCAGAATGGAGGTATTAGAGATTAAGGATGTATACGAAGTATATGTATGCAATGAATATAAAACATTCAGTATTAATGCCTGTATAGCTGATTTGCGCCAGCTGGTAAGAAAAGCATGCTGAGTGGATTGGATTAAATGGATAATTTGGATTAAAACTAAATCGTAAATATAAGACCGTTTATAGGGGCATTCACTATAAACGTAATTTATTTTCACCCTTAAGCATACACGACTTTCTGGCGAAAGTGAAACTAACAGCCTGTGTGAAATTGCGCAGGGTGTACTGTAATTGGCCCTCTCATTCTGCACCAGGAACAAA
>NW_015634138.1:0-151 GCF_001515625.1 Sinocyclocheilus rhinocerous
TAATATTTAACTTACATTGGAAAGGTTTCCGTGACCTCTCGCGATTTTGGCAAAAAGTTTCGCGATTTATTTCCAGAACATGATGCATGATGGGATACACTAAGCCTCCAATAGCGCTCCGGAGCGGTATTCAAGATATGGATTTAGTGTG
>NW_015634138.1:192-531 GCF_001515625.1 Sinocyclocheilus rhinocerous
TCTTATGCCGAGTTCACACTGCACGATATTAGTCCGATTTTTCACTCGCCGACAGGTTTTGCGAAATTTCGGACAAATGCCCGAAATCGGAGGCAAATCGGTGCTCGTTCACGCGAGTGACAATCACGCAGTGTGAATTATCAAAGACGCGATCTGAGGGAATCGCAGACGCCCGCAAAATATTTGGCATGCTAAATATCTGGAGCTGTCGGCGATTCACAATCACGCTGTGTGCAATGATTTCTGACTGAAAACTACATTGGCGATGATCTACAGCCAATGAGAGACCAAGACACAGGGCAGAGGGAAGTTCGGGGAGGAGTTAGACCAGAATATCAG
>NW_015634139.1:0-589 GCF_001515625.1 Sinocyclocheilus rhinocerous
CTAGTGTATATAGTGTTTTATTTTAATATGTGTTCATTCAATTTCGTAAATGTTACTGATAAATACTGTACCTGAAAAATAAAGCACTATTTGTTTTATTTGTATATTATGTGTATTTGTAATGTATATCTTTGTTCTTATTTTCTAATAAAGATAAAATAATGACACAGATTTTTTATCTTTGCTCACTTTGGCCTAAATGTCTGCCATTCTTTTTTATTTTATATTTTGTTAAAGTGTAAGAGGTGTTATGTTTCTGCACTCTTCCATTTCTAGCAAATTATGAAAACTTTGTCTAAAACAATTTTTGTGATGGTTTGTATTTTTTGTGCTCTGTATGGAACATCAGTGCCTGTTTAAGTGATAAACTCCATTACTTGTGTTTGTTTTCAGACATGATAACAGACGTTTTATACTTGTGCTACAACTTTTCGGCCTGTGCTACAAAACTTTCAACCTCTGTAGCACCAGTGCTATGTGAAAAAAAACTTAGCGTACAGCCCTGCTTAATGAAGACTGGTCGTAGTAGTAATAGTAGGCCTACCACTTTGTGTATTTGGTGTAATGAAATGTGTTTATGCGGTTTAAG
>NW_015634140.1:0-1600 GCF_001515625.1 Sinocyclocheilus rhinocerous
ATCGTGAAAAGCGCTGTACAAATAAACTTGAATTGAATTGAACTAAACAAACTCTCAAAGAAGCTGCAGTCCAAATAACCCACGTGCTCCGTCGGCTGACCACGGAAACTCATGAAAATGTCTAGAAAGCAAAGAGCATGAAGTTAATAATTCGCAAGTAGGTAAGAGTGACTCACATTTTCTTCAGACGTATCCTGAAAATTGCAATGGCTTAAAAATGCCTTCTAATGGCTCAGAAGAAACGTCAAAGATCAGTCCAGTGATTATGTGGCCCAAATCAGGCTTGTGACTTGACAGCATATTATGTGACCCATGATAAACAAGATAAATAAAATATTGCAAATTTTAATGAAGTGTAGTATTGTATTAAATAACATGATCATAAAAGTATTTTATTTTTATTCAGATCTTCGGTATATGTGTGTTGCTTTGTGTGAGGAACAGTTCCCCTTCAGGAACTCGAGCTGCGTCGAGATTCGCTTTGGGAATGCCCCTGCGTGACTGCGTTCTGAAGCACGTGTAAAATCAGTCCAATGGAGCAGCGAGACGTCACGAGCGGGGTGACGTGAGCGCCAGGAAGTATCACAAAGTGTGTGGATGCAGCTCTGGCTCCTTTGCGACTCCAGGGCATCCGCATACTCAATTACATCGACGATTGCTTGATACTAGCTCGATCGGAGCAGTTGGCGGCTCGGCATCGAGGTGTCGTCCTCGCCCATATGAGAGAGCTGGGGTTAAGACTAAACGCCAAGAAGAGTGTACTTTCTCCACTACAGAGAACCACTTATTTAGGCGTGGTGTGGGATTCTACCACGATGCAGGCACGTTTGTCTCCTGCTCGCGAGTTCGGTGCCCTGAAGCGGATCGAGATGTGGTCCTCGCCCATATGAGAGAGCTGGGGTTAAGACTAAACGCCAAGAAGAGTGTTCTTTCTCCACTACAGAGAACCACTTATTTAGGCGTGGTGTGGGACTCAACCTCGATGCAGGCACGTCTGTCTCCTGCTCGAATCGAGTCAATCCTCACGACAGTCGCGAGAGTAAGAGAAGGCCAGTCACTCACTGTCAAACAGTTTCAGAGGCTGTTGGGTTTGATGGCAGCAGCGTCCAACGGTATACCTTTTGACCTGCTGTACAAGAGACCGTTGCAGTGGCGGCTCAGGACCAAGGGATTTTCCCAGAGGGGGAATCCGCTTCGCATGATCAAGGTCACGCGGCGATGCTTACGTGCCTTGGACATGTGGAAGAAACGTTGGTCATGAGTGGCCGCTCTGCCCAGGGTCTGTGGGAAGACCATCGTCTCACTTGGCACATCAACTGCCTGGAGATGCTGGCCGTGTTTCAAGCTCTGACACACTTCCTTCCAGACCTAAGGGGACATCATGTGCTTGTCCGCACAGACAGCACATCGGTGGTCTCCTACATCAATCGGCAGGGGGGGTCTGCGTTCGCGCCACTTGTACAAGCTGGTGCGCCAGATCCTTCTGTGGGCTCAGGGGAAGCTCCTCTCGCTAAGAGCAGTTTACACCCCTGGGTATCTCAATCAGGGGGCAGAAATCCTGTCGAGACAGGGGCTGAGGCCCGGGGGATGGAGACTCCAC
>NW_015634141.1:0-3622 GCF_001515625.1 Sinocyclocheilus rhinocerous
TTAAAGGGGTCATATGATGCGATTAAAATTTTTTCTTTCTCTTTGTGTTTCAAGTGTTCAAGTGTTACAAGCTCTTGGTGCATAAGATATGTAAAGTTGCACAGACTAAAGTCTCAAATCCAAAGAGATATTCTTTATAAAAGTTAAGAGTCAACCACGCCTACCTAAAACGGCTCGTTCTAACACCCCCCCACGATTTGGGCGCCTACCTAAAACGGCTCGTTCTAACACGCCCCCACGATGTGGGAAGATTTGCATAATCTTCAACAAAAACAAAAAGTTACCCCTCTATTTTTTTTAGATGTTTATCCAGATGGACCCCGAGAGACAGGCCTTTTGCTACACACGGCGAACTAATCCCTTTAAAATGTTTATGTAAACGCGTCGTTCATCTAGCGTGACGATGAAAAAATATTGTCTTCTGTCACGTCTGTAATGAGGGCATTCCTAATTCCTAGTTCAAAAGGCCACGAAAAAACACATTAACGTGTTTTCACATGTGGTACAAGAGCAAATATTTCTCATTAGTCATGGATCTATATTTCTCTGATAGTTTCTCTGTCGTTAGTTAAAACGATAACAAATTTGAGACTTTTATACTATACGATTAAGGCAATATCACTGTTGGTGTTTAGTACCGGAGAAAAAAGTTTCTATCGGTGTTACAAATCAGGATGGACCGTATTTTCACATCCGCAGTATGAGGAGATATGCCATAGAGCTTGTATGCCCTCTGGTGGTTATTTATAAAATTACAACCTTTGTGAGAATTGCCAATTTTAATATCGAATAATATACTTCAAACATTCAATATTAAGACAAATATTCATTATTTTGTAAGGTATTATCGTTACCTTTAATATGTTATTTTTATCCTTAAAATCTGAACATTTCTCAGGCCAATATTTATAAGAGATATTTATGGCTATACCTTAAGGCGGGATCTCCGTGATGTAATAAAACTAGCCACTCCCTGCCGGTGGTTTTAAAACGTAGCGCGATATCTTTGTTTATATCATTTCCTCTTCTTGGTTTTGAACAACATCCTTTTTTCTGCAATCAATATGGAACGCCGAGGTAAGTGGAATTATATCTTTGAAAAACATTGCTACTCTGTTTTTAAAGTCTAGGCTAGGTTAAAGAGACGTTTTTCAACAGCTCTCTATTTTAATAGTTTTAATCTTACAGGCTACACGGAGAAAGACGCTTTTAGCCAGAGCGATAAGTGTAAGTCTCTTTCTCTTATCTGATGTCCATATATATATATATATATATATACGCAAATTATTTTACAGCAGAAAATTATATATTTTTTTATTTGTTTTTATTGGTAGTGGCCGCCCAGCTGGTTGATGAACAAGATGGTAATGTGATAGTTTTTATTATTAAAAAACTAAACTTTTTTGGGGGATTCTTTTATTGTCTTGCACGGATGGTACCGGCATTAATGCTGAGCCACTTGTTTGTTGCATTGTGCTTGCCTAGTAATTCTATGTATCCATTGATTGATTTAAATATCTACATCAGAAAATGATCTTGTTTATTTCTAGACGATGTACAGCTGATTGAGGAATAAATCTCACAAAATGGTGCAAATATTCGTTTTATACTTTTAAAAATTAAACTACTGTGCTGTGGATGCTGAGGATTTAAATAATTACAACAGAAAATTATTTTGTCTTTATTTCGAGCAGATGTGCGGCTGATCTATGAACGGGACTCCCAAAATGGTGGAGTAAATGTTTTATACTTTTAAAAATTAAACTACTGCGCTGTGGATACTGAGGCTTTTAATAATTACAACAGAAATTATTTTATCTTTATTTTTTCTAGATCTGATCCAGTTAATAACTAATAACCTAATTTTATCGACCTAACACAAGAATGCAATAAAAGTGATGAACAGGCCGGCCCGAGTGCTTCTAACAAAGACTGGGAAAGCGATGTCAGAGCTGGTCCAAGCAGCGCTAACAATACCCGAAATCCTGCACAAAGTCCCTTGAGAAAGAAAAGAGCTATAGCTCAGGTTATTCCGGAGCCGAGAGAAGCATCACACAACAGTAAGATTTTATTTTTAATATTGTTAGGACCACATGCATTGCTAGGCCGTTTGGTTCATAGATTTTCAAATTGGTTATAATAAAGTTAATAATACGCTTTAAATAATTTTTCAATTTCACTATTGATATGATTTACATAATCTAATTAGATAACTTTTTTATTTAGGACATATGCTTTAGCTGGTAAAGCTACTTTGTCGACATCTTGTGGCTCATTCTTACTATTGCAATTCTTGTTCTGATTTATCTAGCAATAATCTCATTAGCTAATTTCCCCTTTATTATTTTCTAGATACCAATATTGTTTTGTTGATTTACTAATTATTATTTAATATTCATGTGGCTTTAAAGTCTTGACAATGTTTAACCTCTGTTTATTCTATACAGATAGATTATCAGAGCCTGACAGAACCGTCAATGATACCGATCCTGACATAATTCAAGGTATGCTTTTCATATTTATTTTTAGAGTATAATTTTTCATACTTTTATTATTTAACAAAGAAAATCTTTAAAGCAGTAATAGATAATAATACATTCAAACAGTTATTTAAAAAAAAAAAAAAATAGATAATATTATATTCAAACAGTTATTTAAAAAATGAATAGATTTATGTCACGATACTTTGTCGACATCTTGTGGCTCATTTTTGCTATTGCAATTTTTGTTCCGATTTATCTAGCAATAATCTCATTAGCTAATTTCCCCTTTTTTATTTTCTAGATACCAATATCGTTTTGTTGATTTACTAACTATTATTTAATATTCATGTGGCTTTAAAGTCTTGACAATGTTTAACCTCTGTTTATTCTATATATTCTTTAAAGCAGTAATAGATATTACATTCAAACAGTTATTTAAAAATGAATAGATTTATGTCACGATTTTCATATATTAATTATTTAAATTATTATTATCCTTTTCAGACAGATCGCCCCGCATTGCGGACAGTGCTGCTAACTGGACCGATACACAAATAAATGACTGGGAAAGAGCCAGTTGGCGGAGTGATAATTCATCGCAGAGGGTTAGGCAAACACCATCCGCTGGTGACGATGCGTCTGAGGAGGAAACTGAATAGAGATTCGTCTGAGCGACTTGCAAACACAAATGAATGAAAATTTCACATCAGTTCACGAAGCTTTACAAACACAACTGAGAGAGAGAACACTGATTGTTAATCTGTTGTGTGCAATTAATGGTTGTCTACAACATCGATAGATCATGCTTTTATAACCAATATCATTTTTGGTCTGATGACATTCGAATGCTATATATCTTTGAATGTATCCAAATACTTTGTAATTTCTTCTATATTTGCATGTGTTTGTATTCCAAATACTCTGTAATCAATCTATATCTGATGTAATTTACATCTCTGATTGTATCGTTACAGCTTTGTGAATGCTTCTGTTACCATTATGTTTGTAGTCTTGCTGTATGATGTGGCCATTTTGTATGTAGTCTTTATGTATGCGTCCATTTTGATTTGTAGTCTTGCTGTATGAGTCGTCCATTTTGATTTGTATTTCCCATAGGGTCGCTGTCTTTTTGCAAATAT
>NW_015634142.1:0-298 GCF_001515625.1 Sinocyclocheilus rhinocerous
TGCTTTCTGTGATCGGCGATCGGTGATCGGCCTCAAAAATCCTGAACGGAGCACCTCTATTTTTAAATCAGCTGAACAACTACTTAAACTCAAATGGATACCTGGACAATTTTCAATCTGGTTTCCGACCGCATCACAGCACAGAGACAGCACTCATAAAGATAATAGCCTAAATGATATTCGCTTTAATTCTGATTCTGGCAAAATATCAGTGCTGGTACTACTAGATCTTAGTGCTGCGTTTGACACTGTCGATCATAACATACTACTAGAGAGACTGGAAAACTGGGTCAGGCTT